>NC_071478.1:16917474-17019655 GCF_028500815.1 Rissa tridactyla
GAAGCTTCCCGAGGGGTTTCTTCTTTCGTAGGGAAACTCTGTTCTCTGGGATCCACCTGAGGCTCCTCCCAGGCATCTCCCAGAGTCTTTTGACCGCTGTTTTAGGGAGCTGGGATCCCGGGAAGGAGCCCCAGACTCCTCCAGAGAAGCTTCCCGAGGTTTTTCTTCTCTTTTAGGGAAACTCTATCCTCCAGGATCCACCTGAGACTCCTCCCAGGCATCTCCCACAGTCTTTTGACCCCTGTTTTCGGGATGTGAGATCCCGGGAAGCAGCCCCAGACTCCTCCAGGGAAGCTTCCCGAGAGGTTTCTTCTTTCTTAGGGAAACTCTGTCCTCCGGGATCCACCTGAGACTCCTCCCAGGCATCTCCCAGAGTCTTTTGACCGCTGTTTTAGGGAGCTGAGATCCCGGGAAGCAGCCCCAGACTCCTCCAGGGAAGCTTCCCGTGGTTTTTTTTTCTTTTTTGGGAAAACTCTGTCCCCTGGGATCCACCTGAGACTCCTCCCAGGCATCTCCCAGAGTCTTTTGAGCCCTGTTTTAGGGAGCTGATATCCCGGGAAGCAGCCCCAGACTCCTCCAGGGAAGCTTCCCGAGGGGGTTTTCTCTTTTTTGGGAAAACTCTATCCTCCGGGATCCACCTGAGACTCCTCCCAGGCATCTTCCAGTGTCTTTTGACCCCTCTTTTTGGGATGTGAGATCCCGGGAAGCAGCCCCAGACTCCTCCAGGGAAGCTTCCTGAGGGGTTTTTTCTTTTTTAGGAAAACTCTATACTCTGGGATCCACTTGAGACTCCTCCCAGGCATCTCCCAGAGTCTTTTGACGCCTGTTTTAGGGAGCTGAGATCCCGGGAAGCAGCCCCAGACTCCTCCAGGGAAGCTTCCCGACGGGTTTCGTCTTTTTTAGGAAAACTCTGTCCTCCGGGATCTCCTTGTGGCTCCTTCCAGCCATCTTCCGGAGTCTTTTGACCCCTGTTTTCGGGAGCTGAGATCCCGGGAAGCAGCCCCAGACTCCTCCAGGGAAGCTTGCCGAGGGGTTTTTGTCTTTTTTGGGAAAACTCTGTCCTCCGGGATCCACCTGAGACTCCTCCCAGGCATCTCCCAGAGTCTTTTGAGCCCTGTTTTAGGGATGTGAGATCCCGGGAAGCAGCCCCAGACTCCTCCAGGGAAGCTTCCCGAGGGGTTTCTTCTTTTTTAGGAAAAATCTGTCCTACGGGATCCACCTGAGACTCCTCCCAGGCATCTCCCGAGTCTTTTGACCCCTGTTTTCAGGATCTGAGATCCTGGGAAGCAGCCCCAGACTCCTCCAGGGAAGCTTCCCGAGGGGTTTTTGTCTTTTTTGGGAAAACTCTGTCCTCCGGGATCCACCTGAGACTCTTCCCAGGCATCTCCCAGAGTCTTTTGACCCCTGTTTTCGGGAGCTGATATCCTGGGAAGCAGCCCCAGACTCCTCCAGGGAAGCTTCCCGAGGGGTTTCTTCTTTCTTAGGGAAACTCTGTCCTCCGGGATCCACCTGAGACTCCTCCCAGGCATCTCCCAGAGTCTTTTGAGCCCTGTTTTAGGGAGCTGAGATCCCGGGAAGCAGCCCCAGACTCCTCCAGGGAAGCTTCCCGAGGGGTTTTTGTCTTTTTTGGGAAAACTCTGTCCTCCGGGATCCACCTGAGACTCCTCCCAGGCATCTCCCAGAGTCTTTTGACCCATGTTTTCGGGATATGAGATCCCGGGAAGCAGCCCCAGACTCCTCCAGGGAAGCTTCCCGAGGGGTTTTTGTCTTTTTTGGGAAAACTCTGTCCTCCGGGATCCACCTGAGACTCCTCCCAGGCATCTCCCAGAGTCTTTTGACCCCTGTTTTCGGGAGCTGATATCCCGGGAAGCAGCCCCAGAGTCCTCCAGGGAAGCTTCCCGAGGTTTTTCTTCTCTTTTAGGAAAACTCTATCCTCCAGGATCCACCTGAGACTCCTCCCAGGCATCTCCCAGAGCCTTTTGAGCCCTGTTTTTGGGATGTGAGATCCCGGGAAGCAGCCCCAGACTCCTCCAGGGAAGCTTCCCGAGGGGTTTCTTCTTTTTTATGGGAATACTGTGCTCCGTAATTCCGCTGTGGCTCCTCCCAGGCATCTTCCAGAGTCTTTTGACCGCTGTTTTAGGGAGCTGAGATCCCGGGAAGCAGCCCCAGACTCCTCCAGGGAAGCTTCCCGAGTCGTTTTTGTCTTTTTTAGGAAAACTCTGTCCTCCGGGATCCACCTGTGGCTCCCCCCAGGCATATTCCGGAGATTTTGACCCCTGTTTTCAGGATGTGAGATCCCAGGAAGCAGCCCCAGACTCCTCCAGGGAAGCTTCCCGTGGTTTTCTTCTCTTTTAGGGAAACTCTATCCTCTGGGATCCACCTGAGACTCCTCCCAGGCATCTCCCAGAGTCTTTTGAGCCCTGTTTTTGGGATGTGAGATCCCGGGAAGGAGCCCCAGACTCCTCCAGGGAAGCTTCCAGAGTCGTTTTTGTCTTTTTTAGGAAAACTCTGTCCTCCGGGATCCACCTGTGGCTCCCCCCAGGCATATTCCGGAGATTTTGACCCCTGTTTTCAGGATGTGAGATCCCGGGAACCAGCCCCAGACTCCTCCAGGGAAGCTTCCCGTGGTTTTTCTTCTCTTTTAGGGAAACTCTATCCTCTGGGATCCACCTGAGACTCCTCCCAGGCATCTCCCAGAGTCTTTTGAGCCCTGTTTTTGGGATGTGAGATCCCGGGAAGCAGCCCCAGACTCCTCCAGGGAAGCTTCCCGAGGGGTTTCTTCTTTCTTAGGGAAACTCTGTCCTCCGGGATCTCCTTGTGGCTGCTTCCAGGCATCTTCCGGAGTCTTTTGACCCCTGATTTCGGGATGTGAGATCCCGGGAAGCAGCCCCAGACTCCTCCAGGGAAGCTTCCCGAGGTTTTTCTTCTCTTTTAGGGAAACTCTATCCTCCAGGATCCACCTGAGACTCCTCCCAGGCATCTCCCAGAGTCTTTTGACCCCTGTTTTAGGGAGCTGAGATCCCGGGAAGCAGCCCCAGACTCCTCCAGGGAAGCTTCCCGAGGGGTTTCTTCTTTCGTAGGGAAACTCTGTCCTCCGGGATCTCCTTGTGGCTGCTTCCAGGCATCTTCCGGAGTCTTTTGACCCCTGATTTTGGGATGTGAGATCCCGGGAAGCAGCCCCAGACTCCTCCAGGGAAGCTTCCCGAGAGGTTTCTTCTTTCTTAGGGAAACTCTGTCCTCCGGGATCCACCTGAGACTCCTCCCAGGCATCTCCCAGAGTATTTTGACCCCTGTTTTCGGGAGCTGAGATCCCGGGAAGCAGCCCCAGACTCCTCCAGGGAAGCTTCCCGAGGGGTTTCTTCTTTTTTAGGAACACTCTGTTCTCTGGGATCCACCTGAGGCTCCTCCCAGGCATCGCCCAGAGTCTTTTGAGCCCTGTTTTAGGGATGTGAGATCCCGGGAAGCAGCCCCACACTCCTCCAGGGAAGCTTCCCGAGGGGTTTCTTCTTTTTTAGGAAAAATCTGTCCTACGGGATCCACCTGAGACTCCTCCCAGGCATCTCCCGAGTCTTTTGACCCCTGTTTTCAGGATCTGAGATCCTGGGAAGCAGCCCCAGACTCCTCCAGGGAAGCTTCCCGAGGTGTTTTTGTCTTTTTTGGGAAAACTCTGTCCTCCGGGATCCACCTGAGACTCCTCCCAGGCATCTCCCAGAGTCTTTTGGCCCCTGTTTTCGGGAGCTGATATCCTGGGAAGCAGCCCCAGACTCCTCCAGGGAAGCTTCCCGAGGGGTTTCTTCTTTCTTAGGGAAACTCTGTCTTCCGGGATCTCCTTGTGGCTGCTTCCAGGCATCTCCCAGAGTCTTTTGACCCCTGATTTTGGGATGTGAGATCCCGGGAAGCAGCCCCAGACTTCTCCAGGGAAGCTTCCCGAGGGGTTTCTTCTTTCTTAGGGAAACTCTGTCTTCCGGGATCTCCTTGTGGCTGCTTCCAGGCATCTCCCAGAGTCTTTTGACCCCTGATTTTGGGATGTGAGATCCCGGGAAGCAGCCCCAGACTTCTCCAGGGAAGCTTCCCGAGGGGTTTCTTCTTTCTTAGGAAAACTCTGTTCTCTGGGATCCACCTGAGACTCCTCCCAGGCATCTCCCAGAGTCTTTTGACCCCTGTTTCGGGAGCTGAGATCCCGGGAAGCAGCCCCAGACTCCTCCAGGGAAGCTTCCCGAGGGGTTTCTTCTTTTTTATGGGAATACTGTGCTCCGTAATTCCGCTGTGGCTCCTCCCAGGCATCTTCCAGAGTCTTTTGACCGCTGTTTTAGGGAGCTGGGATCCCGGGAAGGAGCCCCAGACTCCTCGACGCAAGCTTCCTGAGTGGTTTTTGTCTTTTTTAGGAAAACTCTGTCCTCCGGGATCCACCTGTGGCTCCCCCCAGGCATATTCCGGAGATTTTGACCCCTGTTTTCAGGATGTGAGATCCCGGGAAGCAGCCCCAGACTCCTCCAGGGAAGCTTCCCGAGGGGTTTCTTCTTTCTTAGGGAAACTCTGTCCTCCGGGATCCACCTGAGACTCCTCCCAGGCATCTCCCACAGTCTTTTGACCCCTGTTTTCGGGATATGAGATCCCGGGAAGCAGCCCCAGACTCCTCCAGGGAAGCTTCCCGAGGGGTTTTTGTCTTTTTTGGGAAAACTCTGTCCTCCGGGATCCACCTGAGACTCCTCCCAGGCATCTCCCAGAGTCTTTTGAGCCCTGTTTTAGGGAGCTGATATCCCGGGAAGCAGCCCCAGAGTCCTCCAGGGAAGCTTCCCGAGGGGTTTCTTCTTTTTTATGGGAATACTGTGCTCCGTAATTCCGCTGTGGCTCCTCCCAGGCATCTTCCAGAGTCTTTTGACCGCTGTTTTAGGGAGCTGGGATCCCGGGAAGCAGCCCCAGACTCCTCCAGGGAAGCTTCCCGAGTCGTTTTTGTCTTTTTTAGGAAAACTCTGTCCTCCGGGATCCACCTGTGGCTCCCCCCAGGCATATTCCGGAGATTTTGACCCCTGTTTTCAGGATGTGAGATCCCAGGAAGCAGCCCCAGACTCCTCCAGGGAAGCTTCCCGTGGTTTTTCTTCTCTTTTAGGGAAACTCTATCCTCTGGGATCCAGATGAGACTCCTCCCAGGCATCTCCCAGAGTCTTTTGAGCCCTGTTTTTGGGATGTGAGATCCCGGGAAGCAGCCCCAGACTCCTCCAGGGAAGCTTCCCGAGTCGTTTTTGTCTTTTTTAGGAAAACTCTGTCCTCCGGGATCCACCTGTGGCTCCCCCCAGGCATATTCCGGAGATTTTGACCCCTGTTTTCAGGATGTGAGATCCCAGGAAGCAGCCCCAGACTCCTCCAGGGAAGCTTCCCGTGGTTTTCTTCTCTTTTAGGGAAACTCTATCCTCTGGGATCCACCTGAGACTCCTCCCAGGCATCTCCCAGAGTCTTTTGAGCCCTGTTTTTGGGATGTGAGATCCTGGGAAGGAGCCCCAGACTCCTCCAGGGAAGCTTCCAGAGTCGTTTTTGTCTTTTTTAGGAAAACTCTGTCCTCCGGGATCCACCTGTGGCTCCCCCCAGGCATATTCCGGAGATTTTGACCCCTGTTTTCAGGATGTGAGATCCCAGGAAGCAGCCCCAGACTCCTCCAGGGAAGCTTCCCGTGGTTTTTCTTCTCTTTTAGGGAAACTCTATCCTCTGGGATCCACCTGAGACTCCTCCCAGGCATCTCCCAGAGTCTTTTGAGCCCTGTTTTTGGGATGTGAGATCCCGGGAAGCAGCCCCAGACTCCTCCAGGGAAGCTTCCCGAGGGGTTTCTTCTTTCTTAGGGAAACTCTGTCCTCCGGGATCTCCTTGTGGCTGCTTCCAGGCATCTTCCGGAGTCTTTTGACCCCTGATTTCGGGATGTGAGATCCCGGGAAGCAGCCCCAGACTCCTCCAGGGAAGCTTCCCGAGGTTTTTCTTCTCTTTTAGGGAAACGCTATCCTCCAGGATCCACCTGAGACTCCTCCCAGGCATCTCCCAGAGTCTTTTGACCCCTGTTTTAGGGAGCTGAGATCCCGGGAAGCAGCCCCAGACTCCTCCAGGGAAGCTTCCCGAGGGGTTTCTTCTTTCGTAGGGAAACTCTGTCCTCCGGGATCTCCTTGTGGCTGCTTCCAGGCATCTTCCGGAGTCTTTTGACCCCTGATTTTGGGATGTGAGATCCCGGGAAGCAGCCCCAGACTCCTCCAGGGAAGCTTCCCGAGGGCTTTCTTCTTTCTTAGGAAAACTCTGTTCTCTGGGATCCACCTGAGGCTCCTCCCAGGCATCTCCCAGAGTCTTTTGACCGCTGTTTTAGGGAGCTGGGATCCCGGGAAGGAGCCCCAGACTCCTCCAGAGAAGCTTCCCGAGGTTTTTCTTCTCTTTTAGGGAAACTCTATCCTCCAGGATCCACCTGAGACTCCTCCCAGGCATCTCCCACAGTCTTTTGACCCCTGTTTTTGGGATGTGAGATCCCGGGAAGCAGCCCCAGACTCCTCCAGGGAAGCTTCCCGAGGGGTTTCTTCTTTTTTAGGAACACTCTGTTCTCTGGGATCCACCTGAGGCTCCTCCCAGGCATCGCCCAGAGTCTTTTGAGCCCTGTTTTCGGGATGTGAGATCCCGGGAAGCAGCCCCACACTCCTCCAGGGAAGCTTCCCGAGGGGTTTCTTCTTTTTTAGGAAAAATCTGTCCTACGGGATCCACCTGAGACTCCTCCCAGGCATCTCCCGAGTCTTTTGACCCCTGTTTTCAGGATCTGAGATCCTGGGAAGCAGCCCCAGACTCCTCCAGGGAAGCTTCCCGAGGGGTTTTTGTCTTTTTTGGGAAAACTCTGTCCTCCGGGATCCACCTGAGACTCCTCCCAGGCATCTCCCAGAGTCTTTTGACCCCTGTTTTCGGGAGCTGATATCCTGGGAAGCAGCCCCAGACTCCTCCAGGGAAGCTTCCCGAGGGGTTTCTTCTTTCTTAGGGAAACTCTGTCTTCCGGGATCTCCTTGTGGCTGCTTCCAGGCATCTCCCAGAGTCTTTTGACCCCTGATTTTGGGATGTGAGATCCCGGGAAGCAGCCCCAGACTTCTCCAGGGAAGCTTCCCGAGGGCTTTCTTCTTTCTTAGGAAAACTCTGTTCTCTGGGATCCACCTGAGACTCCTCCCAGGCATCTCCCAGAGTCTTTTGACCCCTGTTTTCGGGAGCTGAGATCCCGGGAAGCAGCCCCAGACTCCTCCAGGGAAGCTTCCCGAGGGGTTTCTTCTTTTTTATGGGAATACTGTGCTCCGTAATTCCGCTGTGGCTCCTCCCAGGCATCTTCCAGAGTCTTTTGACCGCTGTTTTAGGGAGCTGGGATCCCGGGAAGGAGCCCCAGACTCCTCCAGGGAAGCTTCCCGAGTCATTTTTGTCTTTTTTAGGAAAACTCTGTCCTCCGGGATCCACCTGTGGCTCCCCCCAGGCATATTCCGGAGATTTTGACCCCTGTTTTCAGGATGTGAGATCCCAGGAAGCAGCCCCAGACTCCTCCAGGGAAGCTTCCCGAGGTTTTTCTTCTCTTTTAGGGAAACTCTATCCTCTGGGATCCACCTGAGACTCCTCCCAGGCATCTCCCAGAGTCTTTTGACCCCTGTTTTTGGGATGTGAGATCCCGGGAAGCAGCCCCAGACTCCTCCAGGGAAGCTTCCCGAGGGGTTTCTTCTTTCTTAGGGAAACTCTGTCCTCCGGGATCTCCTTGTGGCTGCTTCCAGGCATCTTCCGGAGTCTTTTGACCCCTGATTTCGGGATGTGAGATCCCGGGAAGCAGCCCCAGACTCCTCCAGGGAAGCTTCCCGACGTTTTTCTTCTCTTTTAGGGAAACTCTATCCTCTGGGATCCACCTGAGACTCCTCCCAGGCATCTCCCAGAGTCTTTTGAGCCCTGTTTTTGGGATGTGAGATCCCGGGAAGCAGCCCCAGACTCCTCCAGGGAAGCTTCCCGAGGGGTTTCTTCTTTCGTAGGGAAACTCTGTTCTCTGGGATCCACCTGAGGCTCCTCCCAGGCATCTCCCAGAGTCTTTTGACCGCTGTTTTAGGGAGCTGGGATCCCGGGAAGGAGCCCCAGACTCCTCCAGAGAAGCTTCCCGAGGTTTTTCTTCTCTTTTAGGGAAACTCTATCCTCCAGGATCCACCTGAGACTCCTCCCAGGCATCTCCCACAGTCTTTTGACCCCTGTTTTCGGGATGTGAGATCCCGGGAAGCAGCCCCAGACTCCTCCAGGGAAGCTTCCCGAGAGGTTTCTTCTTTCTTAGGGAAACTCTGTCCTCCGGGATCCACCTGAGACTCCTCCCAGGCATCTCCCAGAGTCTTTTGACCGCTGTTTTAGGGAGCTGAGATCCCGGGAAGCAGCCCCAGACTCCTCCAGGGAAGCTTCCCGTGGTTTTTTTTTCTTTTTTGGGAAAACTCTGTCCCCTGGGATCCACCTGAGACTCCTCCCAGGCATCTCCCAGAGTCTTTTGAGCCCTGTTTTAGGGAGCTGATATCCCGGGAAGCAGCCCCAGACTCCTCCAGGGAAGCTTCCCGAGGGGGTTTTCTCTTTTTTGGGAAAACTCTATCCTCCGGGATCCACCTGAGACTCCTCCCAGGCATCTTCCAGTGTCTTTTGACCCCTCTTTTTGGGATGTGAGATCCCGGGAAGCAGCCCCAGACTCCTCCAGGGAAGCTTCCTGAGGGGTTTTTTCTTTTTTAGGAAAACTCTATACTCTGGGATCCACTTGAGACTCCTCCCAGGCATCTCCCAGAGTCTTTTGACGCCTGTTTTAGGGAGCTGAGATCCCGGGAAGCAGCCCCAGACTCCTCCAGGGAAGCTTCCCGACGGGTTTCGTCTTTTTTAGGAAAACTCTGTCCTCCGGGATCTCCTTGTGGCTCCTTCCAGCCATCTTCCGGAGTCTTTTGACCCCTGTTTTCGGGAGCTGAGATCCCGGGAAGCAGCCCCAGACTCCTCCAGGGAAGCTTGCCGAGGGGTTTTTGTCTTTTTTGGGAAAACTCTGTCCTCCGGGATCCACCTGAGACTCCTCCCAGGCATCTCCCAGAGTCTTTTGAGCCCTGTTTTAGGGATGTGAGATCCCGGGAAGCAGCCCCAGACTCCTCCAGGGAAGCTTCCCGAGGGGTTTCTTCTTTTTTAGGAAAAATCTGTCCTACGGGATCCACCTGAGACTCCTCCCAGGCATCTCCCGAGTCTTTTGACCCCTGTTTTCAGGATCTGAGATCCTGGGAAGCAGCCCCAGACTCCTCCAGGGAAGCTTCCCGAGGGGTTTTTGTCTTTTTTGGGAAAACTCTGTCCTCCGGGATCCACCTGAGACTCTTCCCAGGCATCTCCCAGAGTCTTTTGACCCCTGTTTTCGGGAGCTGATATCCTGGGAAGCAGCCCCAGACTCCTCCAGGGAAGCTTCCCGAGGGGTTTCTTCTTTCTTAGGGAAACTCTGTCCTCCGGGATCCACCTGAGACTCCTCCCAGGCATCTCCCAGAGCCTTTTGAGCCCTGTTTTAGGGAGCTGAGATCCCGGGAAGCAGCCCCAGACTCCTCCAGGGAAGCTTCCCGAGGGGTTTTTGTCTTTTTTGGGAAAACTCTGTCCTCCGGGATCCACCTGAGACTCCTCCCAGGCATCTCCCAGAGTCTTTTGACCCATGTTTTCGGGATATGAGATCCCGGGAAGCAGCCCCAGACTCCTCCAGGGAAGCTTCCCGAGGGGTTTTTGTCTCTTTTGGGAAAACTCTGTCCTCCGGGATCCACCTGAGACTCCTCCCAGGCATCTCCCAGAGTCTTTTGACCCCTGTTTTCGGGAGCTGATATCCCGGGAAGCAGCCCCAGAGTCCTCCAGGGAAGCTTCCCGAGGTTTTTCTTCTCTTTTAGGAAAACTCTATCCTCCAGGATCCACCTGAGACTCCTCCCAGGCATCTCCCAGAGCCTTTTGAGCCCTGTTTTTGGGATGTGAGATCCCGGGAAGCAGCCCCAGACTCCTCCAGGGAAGCTTCCCGAGGGGTTTCTTCTTTTTTATGGGAATACTGTGCTCCGTAATTCCGCTGTGGCTCCTCCCAGGCATCTTCCAGAGTCTTTTGACCGCTGTTTTAGGGAGCTGAGATCCCGGGAAGCAGCCCCAGACTCCTCCAGGGAAGCTTCCCGAGTCGTTTTTGTCTTTTTTAGGAAAACTCTGTCCTCCGGGATCCACCTGTGGCTCCCCCCAGGCATATTCCAGAGATTTTGACCCCTGTTTTCAGGATGTGAGATCCCGGGAAGCAGCCCCAGACTCCTCCAGGGAAGCTTCCCAAGCGGTTTCTTCTTTCTTATGGAAACTCTGTCCTCCGGGATCTCCTTGTGGCTCCTTCCAGGCAGCTTCCGGAGTCTTTTGACCGCTGTTTTCGGGATGTGAGATCCCGGGAAGCAGCCCCAGACTCCTCCAGGGAAGCTTCCCGAGGTTTTTCTTCTCTTTTAGGGAAACTCTGTCCTCCAGGATCCACCTGAGACTCCTCCCAGGCATCTCCCAGAGTCTTTTGAGCCCTGTTTTCGGGAGCTGAGATCCCGGGAAGCAGCCCCAGACTCCTCCAGGGAAGCTTCCCGAGAGGTTTCTTCTTTTTTAGGAACACTCTGTCCTCTGGGATCCACCTGAGACTCCTCCCAGGCATCTCCCAGAGTATTTTGACCCCTACTTTAGGGAGCTGAGATTCCGGGAAGCAGCCCCAGATTCCTCCAGGGAAGCTTCCCGAGGGGTTTCTTCTTTTTTAGGGAAACTCCCTCCTCCGGGATCCTCCTGAGACTCCTCCCAGGCATCTCCCAGAGTCTTTTGACCCCTGTTTTTGGGATGTGAGATCCCGGGAAGCAGCCCCAGACTCCTCCAGGGAAGCTTCCCGTGTTTTTTTTTTCTTTTTTGGGAAAACTCTGTCCCCTGGGATCCACCTGAGACTCCTCCCAGGCATCTCCCAGAGTCTTTTGAGCCCTGTTTTAGGGAGCTGATATCCCGGGAAGCAGCCCCAGACTCCTCCAGGGAAGCTTCCCGAGGGGGTTTTCTCTTTTTTGGGAAAACTCTATCCTCCGGGATCCACCTGAGACTCCTCCCAGGCATCTTCCAGTGTCTTTTGACCCCTCTTTTCGGGATGTGAGATCCCGGGAAGCAGCCCCAGACTCCTCCAGGGAAGCTTCCTGAGGGGTTTTTTCTTTTTTAGGAAAACTCTATACTCTGGGATCCACCTGAGACTCCTCCCAGGCATCTCCCAGAGTCTTTTGACGCCTGTTTTAGGGAGCTGAGATCCCGGGAAGCAGCCCCAGACTCCTCCAGGGAAGCTTCCCGAGGGGTTTCTTCTTTTTTAGGAAAACTCTGTCCTCCGGGATCTCCTTGTGGCTCCTTCCAGTCATCTTCCGGAGTCTTTTGACCCCTGTTTTCGGGAGCTGAGATCCCGGGAAGCAGCCCCAGACTCCTCCAGGGAAGCTTGCCGAGGGGTTTTTGTCTTTTTTGGGAAAACTCTGTCCTCCGGGATCCACCTGAGACTCCTCCCAGGCATCTCCCAGAGTCTTTTGAGCCCTGTTTTAGGGATGTGAGATCCCGGGAAGCAGCCCCAGACTCCTCCAGGGAAGCTTCCCGAGGGGTTTCTTCTTTTTTAGGAAAAATCTGTCCTACGGGATCCACCTGAGACTCCTCCCAGGCATCTCCCGAGTCTTTTGACCCCTGTTTTCAGGATCTGAGATCCTGGGAAGCAGCCCCAGACTCCTCCAGGGAAGCTTCCCGAGGGGTTTTTGTCTTTTTTGGGAAAACTCTGTCCTCCGGGATCCACCTGAGACTTTTCCCAGGCATCTCCCAGAGTCTTTTGACCCCTGTTTTCGGGAGCTGATATCCTGGGAAGGAGCCCCAGACTCCTCCAGGGAAGCTTCCCGAGGGGTTTCTTCTTTCTTAGGGAAACTCTGTCTTCCGGGATCCACCTGAGACTCCTCCCAGGCATCTCCCAGAGTCTTTTGAGCCCTGCTTTAGGGAGCTGAGATCCCGGGAAGCAGCCCCAGACTCCTCCAGGGAAGCTTCCCGAGGGGTTTTTGTCTTTTTTGGGAAAACTCTGTCCTCCGGGATCCACCTGAGACTCTTCCCAGGCATCTCCCAGAGTCTTTTGACCCCTGTTTTGGGGAGCTGATATCCTGGGAAGGAGCCCCAGACTCCTCCAGGGAAGCTTCCCGAGGGGTTTCTTCTTTCTTAGGGAAACTCTGTCTTCCGGGATCCACCTGAGACTCCTCCCAGGCATCTCCCAGAGTCTTTTGACCCCTGTTTTAGGGAGCTGAGATCCCGGGAAGCAGCCCCAGAGTCCTCCAGGGAAGCTTCCCGAGGTTTTTCTTCTCTTTTAGGAAAACTCTATCCTCCAGGATCCACCTGAGACTCCTCCCAGGCATCTCCCAGAGCCTTTTGAGCCCTGTTTTTGGGATGTGAGATCCCGGGAAGCAGCCCCAGACTCCTCCAGGGAAGCTTCCCGAGTCGTTTTTGTCTTTTTTAGGAAAACTCTGTCCTCCGGGATCCACCTGTGGCTCCCCCCAGGCATATTCCGGAGATTTTGACCCCTGTTTTCAGGATGTGAGATCCCGGGAAGCAGCCCCGGACTCCTCCAGGGAAGCTTCCCAAGGGGTTTCTTCTTTCTTATGGAAACTCTGTCCTCCGGGATCTCCTTGTGGCTCCTTCCAGGCATCTTCCGGAGTCTTTTGACCCCTGTTTTCGGGATGTGAGATCCCGGGAAGCAGCCCCAGACTCCTCCAGGGAAGCTTCCCGAGGTTTTTCTTCTCTTTTAGGGAAACTCTATCCTCCAGGATCCACCTGAGACTCCTCCCAGGCATCTCCCAGAGTGTTTTGACCCCTTTTTTTGGGATGTGAGATCCCGGGAAGCAGCCCCAGACTCCTCCAGGGAAGCTTCCCGAGAGGTTTCTTCTTTCTTAGGGAAACTCTGTCCTCCGGGATCCACCTGAGACTCCTCCCAGGCATCTCCCAGAGTATTTTGACCCCTGTTTTCGGGAGCTGAGATCCCGGGAAGCAGCCCCAGACTCCTCCAGGGAAGCTTCCCGAGGGGTTTCTTCTTTTTTAGGAACACTCTGTCCTCTGGGATCCACCTGAGGCTCCTCCCAAGCATCTCCCAGAGTATTTTGACCCCTACTTTAGGGAGCTGAGATTCCGGGAAGCAGCCCCAGATTCCTCCAGGGAAGCTTCCCGAGGGGTTTCTTCTTTTTTAGGGAAACTCCCTCCTCCGGGATCCTCCTGAGACTCCTCCCAGGCATCTCCCAGAGTCTTTTGACCCCTGTTTTTGGGATGTGAGATCCCGGGAAGCAGCCCCAGACTCCTCCAGGGAAGCTTCCCGTGGTTTTTTTTTCTTTTTTGGGAAAACTCTGTCCCCTGGGATCCACCTGAGACTCCTCCCAGGCATCTCCCAGAGTCTTTTGAGCCCTGTTTTAGGGAGCTGATATCCCGGGAAGCAGCCCCAGACTCCTCCAGGGAAGCTTCCCGAGGGGGTTTTCTCTTTTTTGGGAAAACTCTATCCTCCGGGATCCATCTGAGACTCCTCCCAGGCATCTTCCAGTGTCTTTTGACCCCTCTTTTCGGGATGTGAGATCCCGGGAAGCAGCCCCAGACTCCTCCAGGGAAGCTTCCTGAGGGGTTTTTTCTTTTTTAGGAAAACTCTATACTCTGGGATCCACCTGAGACTCCTCCCAGGCATCTCCCAGAGTCTTTTGACGCCTGTTTTAGGGAGCTGAGATCCCGGGAAGCAGCCCCAGACTCCTCCAGGGAAGCTTCCCGAGGGGTTTCTTCTTTTTTAGGAAAACTCTGTCCTCCGGGATCTCCTTGTGGCTCATTCCAGTCATCTTCCGGAGTCTTTTGACCCCTGTTTTCGGGAGCTGAGATCCCGGGAAGCAGCCCCAGACTCCTCCAGGGAAGCTTGCCGAGGGGTTTTTGTCTTTTTTGGGAAAACTCTGTCCTCCGGGATCCACCTGAGACTCCTCCCAGGCATCTCCCAGAGTCTTTTGAGCCCTGTTTTAGGGATGTGAGATCCCGGGAAGCAGCCCCAGACTCCTCCAGGGAAGCTTCCCGAGGGGTTTCTTCTTTTTTAGGAAAACTCTATCCTACGGGATCCACCTGAGACTCCTCCCAGGCATCTCCCGAGTCTTTTGACCCCTGTTTTCAGGATCTGAGATCCTGGGAAGCAGCCCCAGACTCCTCCAGGGAAGCTTCCCGAGGGGTTTCTTCTTTCTTAGGGAAACTCTGTCTTCCGGGATCCACCTGAGACTCCTCCCAGGCATCTCCCAGAGTGTTTTGAGCCCTGTTTTCGGGATGTGAGATCCCGGGAAGCAGCCCCAGACTCCTCCAGGGAAGCTTCCCGAGGGGTTTTTGTCTTTTTTAGGAAAACTCTGTCCTCCGGGATCCACCTGAGACTCCTCCCAGGCATCTCCCAGAGTGTTTTGACGCCTGTTTTCGGGAGCTGATATCCCGGGAAGCAGCCCCAGAGTCCTCCAGGGAAGCTTCCCGAGGTTTTTCTTCTCTTTTAGGAAAACTCTATCCTCCAGGATCCACCTGAGACTCCTCCCAGGCATCTCCCAGAGCCTTTTGAGCCCTGTTTTTGGGATGTGAGATCCCGGGAAGCAGCCCCAGACTCCTCCAGGGAAGCTTCTCGAGTCGTTTTTGTCTTTTTTAGGAAAACTCTGTCCTCCGGGATCCACCTGTGGCTCCCCCCAGGCATATTCCAGAGATTTTGACCCCTGTTTTCAGGATGTGAGATCCCGGGAAGCAGCCCCGGACTCCTCCAGGGAAGCTTCCCAAGGGGTTTCTTCTTTCTTATGGAAACTCTGTCCTCCGGGATCTCCTTGTGGCTCCTTCCAGGCATCTTCCGGAGTCTTTTGACCCCTGTTTTCGGGATGTGAGATCCCGGGAAGCAGCCCCAGACTCCTCCAGGGAAGCTTCCCGAGGGGTTTCTTCTTTTTTAGGGAAATACTGTGTTCTGGAATTCCGCTGTGGCTCCTCCCAGGCATCTTCCAGAGTCTTTTGACCCCTGTTTTCGGGAGCTGAGATCCCGGGAAGCAGCCCCAGACTCCTCCAGGGAAGCTTCCCGAGGGGTTTCTTCTTTTTTATGGGAATACTGTGCTCCGTAATTCCGCTGTGGCTCCTCCCAGGCATCTTCCAGAGTCTTTTGACCGCTGTTTTAGGGAGCTGGGATCCCGGGAAGGAGCCCCAGACTCCTCGACGCAAGCTTCCTCAGTGGTTTTTGTCTTTTTTAGGAAAACTCTGTCCTCCGGGATCCACCTGTGCCTCCCCCCAGGCATATTCCGGAGATTTTGACCCCTGTTTTCAGGATGTGAGATCCCGGGAAGCAGCCCCAGACTCCTCCAGGGAAGCTTCCCGAGGGGTTTCTTCTTTCTTAGGGAAACTCTGTCCTCCGGGATCCACCTGAGACTCCTCCCAGGCATCTCCCAGAGTCTTTTGACGCCTGTTTTCGGGATATGAGATCCCGGGAAGCAGCCCCAGACTCCTCCAGGGAAGCTTCCCGTGGTTTTTTTTTCTTTTTTGGGAAAACTCTGTCCCCTGGGATCCACCTGAGACTCCTCCCAGGCATCTCCCAGAGTCTTTTGAGCCCTGTTTTAGGGAGCTGATATCCCGGGAAGCAGCCCCAGACTCCTCCAGGGAAGCTTCCCGAGGGGGTTTTCTCTTTTTTGGGAAAACTCTATCCTCCGGGATCCATCTGAGACTCCTCCCAGGCATCTTCCAGTGTCTTTTGACCCCTCTTTTCGGGATGTGAGATCCCGGGAAGCAGCCCCAGACTCCTCCAGGGAAGCTTCCTGAGGGGTTTTTTCTTTTTTAGGAAAACTCTATACTCTGGGATCCACCTGAGACTCCTCCCAGGCATCTCCCAGAGTCTTTTGACGCCTGTTGTAGGGAGCTGAGATCCCGGGAAGCAGCCCCAGACTCCTCCAGGGAAGCTTCCCGAGGGGTTTCTTCTTTTTTAGGAAAACTCTGTCCTCCGGGATCTCCTTGTGGCTCATTCCAGTCATCTTCCGGAGTCTTTTGACCCCTGTTTTCGGGAGCTGAGATCCCGGGAAGCAGCCCCAGACTCCTCCAGGGAAGCTTGCCGAGGGGTTTTTGTCTTTTTTGGGAAAACTCTGTCCTCCGGGATCCACCTGAGACTCCTCCCAGGCATCTCCCAGAGTCTTTTGAGCCCTGTTTTAGGGATGTGAGATCCCGGGAAGCAGCCCCAGACTCCTCCAGGGAAGCTTCCCGAGGGGTTTCTTCTTTTTTAGGAAAACTCTGTCCTACGGGATCCACCTGAGACTCCTCCCAGGCATCTCCCGAGTCTTTTGACCCCTGTTTTCAGGATCTGAGATCCTGGGAAGCAGCCCCAGACTCCTCCAGGGAAGCTTCCCGAGGGGTTTCTTCTTTCTTAGGGAAACTCTGTCTTCCGGGATCCACCTGAGACTCCTCCCAGGCATCTCCCAGAGTGTTTTGAGCCCTGTTTTAGGGAGCTGAGATCCCGGGAAGCAGCCCCAGACTCCTCCAGGGAAGCTTCCCGAGGGGTTTTTGTCTTTTGTTGGAAAACTCTGTCCTCCGGGATCCACCTGAGACTCCTCCCAGGCATCTCCCAGAGTGTTTTGACGCCTGTTTTCGGGATATGAGATCCCGGGAAGCAGCCCCAGACTCCTCCAGGGAAGCTTCCCGAGGGGTTTTTGTCTTTTTTGGGAAAACTCTGTCCTCCGGGATCCACCTGAGACTCCTCCCAGGCATCTCCCAGAGTCTTTTGACCCCTGTTTTCGGGAGCTGATATCCCGGGAAGCAGCCCCAGAGTCCTCCAGGGAAGCTTCCCGAGGTTTTTGTTCTCTTTTAGGAAAACTCTATCCTCCAGGATCCACCTGAGACTCCTCCCAGGCATCTCCCAGAGCCTTTTGAGCCCTGTTTTTGGGATGTGAGATCCCGGGAAGCAGCCCCAGACTCCTCCAGGGAAGCTTCCCGAGGGGTTTCTTCTTTTTTATGGGAATACTGTGCTCCGTAATTCCGCTGTGGCTCCTCCCAGGCATCTTCCAGAGTCTTTTGACCGCTGTTTTAGGGAGCTGGGATCCCGGGAAGCAGCCCCAGACTCCTCCAGGGAAGCTTCCCGAGGGGTTTCTTCTTTTTTAGGGAAATACTGTGTTCTGGAATTCCGCTGTGGCTCCTCCCAGGCATCTTCCAGAGTCTTTTGACCCCTGTTTTCGGGAGCTGAGATCCCGGGAAGCAGCCCCAGACTCCTGCAGGGAAGCTTCCCGAGGGGTTTCTTCTTTTTTATGGGAATACTGTGCTCCGTAATTCCGCTGTGGCTCCTCCCAGGCATCTTCCAGAGTCTTTTGACCGCTGTTTTAGGGAGCTGGGATCCCGGGAAGGAGCCCCAGACTCCTCGACGCCAGCTTCCTGAGTGGTTTTTGTCTTTTTTAGGAAAACTCTGTCCTCCGGGATCCACCTGTGCCTCCCCCTAGGCATATTCCGGAGATTTTGACCCCTGTTTTCAGGATGTGAGATCCCGGGAAGCAGCCCCAGACTCCTCCAGGGAAGCTTCCCGAGGGGTTTCTTCTTTCTTAGGGAAACTCTGTCCTCCGGGATCCACCTGAGACTCCTCCCAGGCATCTCCCAGAGTCTTTTGACGCATGTTTTCGGGATATGAGATCCCGGGAAGCAGCCCCAGACTCCTCCAGGGAAGCTTCCCGAGGGGTTTTTGTCTTTTTTGGGAAAACTCTGTCCTCCGGGATCCACCTGAGACTCCTCCCAGGCATCTCCCAGAGTCTTTTGAGCCCTGTTTTAGGGAGCTGATATCCCGGGAAGCAGCCCCAGAGTCCTCCAGGGAAGCTTCCCGAGGGGTTTCTTCTTTTTTATGGGAATACTGTGCTCCGTAATTCCGCTGTGGCTCCTCCCAGGCATCTTCCAGAGTCTTTTGACCGCTGTTTTAGGGAGCTGGGATCCCGGGAAGGAGCCCCAGACTCCTCCAGGGAAGCTTCCCGAGTCGTTTTTGTCTTTTTTAGGAAAACTCTGTCCTCCGGGATCCACCTGTGGCTCCCCCCAGGCATATTCCGGAGATTTTGACCCCTGTTTTCAGGATGTGAGATCCCAGGAAGCAGCCCCAGACTCCTCCAGGGAAGCTTCCCGAGGTTTTTCTTCTCTTTTAGGGAAACTCTATCCTCTGCGATCCACCTGAGACTCCTCCCAGGCATCTCCCAGAGTCTTTTGAGCCCTGTTTTTGGGATGTGAGATCCCGGGAAGCAGCCCCAGACTCCTCCAGGGAAGCTTCCCGAGGGGTTTCTTCTTTCTTAGGGAAACTCTGTCCTCCGGGATCTCCTTGTGGCTGCTTCCAGGCATCTTCCGGAGTCTTTTGACCCCTGATTTCGGGATGTGAGATCCCGGGAAGCAGCCCCAGACTCCTCCAGGGAAGCTTCCCGACGTTTTTCTTCTCTTTTAGGGAAACTCTATCCTCTGGGATCCACCTGAGACTCCTCCCAGGCATCTCCCAGAGTCTTTTGAGCCCTGTTTTTGGGATGTGAGATCCCGGGAAGCAGCCCCAGACTCCTCCAGGGAAGCTTCCCGAGGGGTTTCTTCTTTCGTAGGGAAACTCTGTCCTCCGGGATCTCCTTGTGGCTGCTTCCAGGCATCTTCCGGAGTCTTTTGACCCCTGATGTAGGGATGTGAGATCCCGGGAAGCAGCCCCAGACTCCTCCAGGGAAGCTTCCTGAGCGGTTTCTTCTTTCTTAGGAAAACTCTGTTCTCTGGGATCCACCTGAGGCTCCTCCCAGGCATCTCCCAGAGTCTTTTGACCGCTGTTTTAGGGAGCTGGGATCCCGGGAAGGAGCCCCAGACTCCTCCAGAGAAGCTTCCCGAGGTTTTTCTTCTCTTTTAGGGAAACTCTATCCTCCAGGATCCAGCTGAGACTCCTCCCAGTCATCTCCCACAGTCTTTTGACCCCTGTTTTTGGGATGTGAGATCCCGGGAAGCAGCCCCAGACTCCTCCAGGGAAGCTTCCCGAGAGGTTTCTTCTTTCTTAGGGAAACTCTGTCCTCCGGGATCCACCTGAGACTCCTCCCAGGCATCTCCCAGAGTATTTTGACCCCTGTTTTCGGGAGCTGAGATCCCGGGAAGCAGCCCCAGACTCCTCCAGGGAAGCTTCCCGAGGGGTTTCTTCTTTTTTAGGAACACTCTGTCCTCTGGGATCCACCTGAGGCTCCTCCCAGGCATCTCCCAGAGTATTTTGACCCCTACTTTAGGGAGCTGAGATTCCGGGAAGCAGCCCCAGATTCCTCCAGGGAAGCTTCCCGAGGGGTTTCTTCTTTTTTAGGGAAACTCCCTCCTCCGGGATCCTCCTGAGACTCCTCCCAGGCATCTCCCAGAGTCTTTTGACCCCTGTTTTTGGGATGTGAGATCCCGGGAAGCAGCCCCAGACTCCTCCAGGGAAGCTTCCCGTGGTTTTTTTTTCTTTTTTGGGAAAACTCTGTCCCCTGGGATCCACCTGAGACTCCTCCCAGGCATCTCCCAGAGTGTTTTGACCCCTGTTTTCGGGATGTGAGATCCCGGGAAGCAGCCCCAGACTCCTCCAGGGAAGCTTCCCGAGGGGGTTTTCTCTTTTTTGGGAAAACTCTATCCTCCGGGATCCACCTGAGACTCCTCCCAGGCATCTTCCAGTGTCTTTTGACCCCTCTTTTCGGGATGTGAGATCCCGGGAAGCAGCCCCAGACTCCTCCAGGGAAGCTTCCTGAGGGGTTTTTTCTTTTTTAGGAAAACTCTATACTCTGGGATCCACCTGAGACTCCTCCCAGGCATCTCCCAGAGTCTTTTGACGCCTGTTTTAGGGAGCTGAGATCCCGGGAAGCAGCCCCAGACTCCTCCAGGGAAGCTTCCCGAGGGGTTTCTTCTTTTTTAGGAAAACTCTGTCCTCCGGGATCTCCTTATGGCTCCTTCCAGTCATCTTCCGGAGTCTTTTGACCCCTGTTTTCGGGAGCTGAGATCCCGGGAAGCAGCCCCAGACTCCTCCAGGGAAGCTTGCCGAGGGGTTTTTGTCTTTTTTGGGAAAACTCTGTCCTCCGGGATCCACCTGAGACTCCTCCCAGGCATCTCCCAGAGTCTTTTGAGCCCTGTTTTAGGGATGTGAGATCCCGGGAAGCAGCCCCAGACTCCTCCAGGGAAGCTTCCCGAGGGGTTTCTTCTTTTTTAGGAAAAATCTGTCCTACGGGATCCACCTGAGACTCCTCCCAGGCATCTCCCGAGTCTTTTGACCCCTGTTTTCAGGATCTGAGATCCTGGGAAGCAGCCCCAGACTCCTCCAGGGAAGCTTCCCGAGGGGTTTTTGTCTTTTTTGGGAAAACTCTGTCCTCCGGGATCCACCTGAGACTCCTCCCAGGCATCTCCCAGAGTCTTTTGACGCCTGTTTTCGGGATATGAGATCCCGGGAAGCAGCCCCAGACTCCTCCAGGGAAGCTTCCCGAGGGGTTTTTGTCTTTTTTGGGAAAACTCTGTGCTCCGGGATCCACCTGAGACTCCTCCCAGGCATCTCCCAGAGTCTTTTGACCCCTGTTTTCGGGAGCTGATATCCCGGGAAGCAGCCCCAGAGTCCTCCAGGGAAGCTTCCCGAGGTTTTTCTTCTCTTTTAGGAAAACTCTATCCTCCAGGATCCACCTGAGACTCCTCCCAGGCATCTCCCAGAGCCTTTTGACCCCTGTTTTCAGGATGTGAGATCCCGGGAAGCAGCCCCAGACTCCTCCAGGGAAGCTTCCCGAGGGGTTTCTTCTTTTTTATGGGAATACTGTGCTCCGTAATTCCGCTGTGGCTCCTCCCAGGCATCTTCCAGAGTCTTTTGACCGCTGTTTTAGGGAGCTGAGATCCCGGGAAGCAGCCCCAGACTCCTCCAGGGAAGCTTCCCGAGGGGTTTCTTCTTTTTTAGGAACACTCTGTTCTCTGGGATCCACCTGAGGCTCCTCCCAGGCATCTCCGAGAGTATTTTGACCCCTACTTTAGGGAGCTGAGATTCCGGGAAGCAGCCCCAGATTCCTCCAGGGAAGCTTCCCGAGGGGTTTCTTCTTTTTTAGGGAAACTCCCTCCTCCGGGATCCTCCTGAGACTACTCCCAGGCATCTCCCAGACTGTTTTGACCCCTGTTTTCAGGATGTGACATCCCGGGAAGCAGCCCCAGACTCCTCCAGGGAAGCTTCCCGAGGGGTTTTTTCTTTCTTAGGGAAATACTCTCCTCCGGAATTCCCCTGTGGCTCCTCCCAGGCATCTCCCGGAGTCTTTTCCCCTCCGGTTTCAGGATGTGAGATCCCAGGAAGCAGCCCCAGACTCCTCCAGGGAAGCTTCCCGAGGGGTTTTTGTCTTTTTTGGGAAAACTCTGTCCTCCGGGATCCACCTGAGACTCCTCCCAGGCATCTCCCAGAGTCTTTTGACCCCTGTTTTAGGGATATGAGATCCCGGGAAGCAGCCCCAGACTCCTCCAGGGAAGCTTCCCGAGGGGTTTCTTCTTTTTTATGGGAATACTGTGCTCCGTAATTCCGCTGTGGCTCCTCCCAGGCATCTTCCAGAGTCTTTTGACCGCTGTTTTAGGGAGCTGAGATCCCGGGAAGCAGCCCCAGACTCCTCCAGGGAAGCTTCCCGAGTCGTTTTTGTCTTTTTTAGGAAAACTCTGTCCTCCGGGATCCACCTGTGGCTCCCCCCAGGCATATTCCGGAGATTTTGACCCCTGTTTTCAGGATGTGAGATCCCGGGAAGCAGCCCCGGACTCCTCCAGGGAAGCTTCCCAAGGGGTTTCTTCTTTCTTATGGAAACTCTGTCCTCCGGGATCTCCTTGTGGCTCCTTCCAGGCATCTTCCGGAGTCTTTTGACCCCTGTTTTCGGGATGTGAGATCCCGGGAAGCAGCCCCAGACTCCTCCAGGGAAGCTTCCCGAGGTTCTTCTTCTCTTTTAGGGAAACTCTATCCTCCAGGATCCACCTGAGACTCCTCCCAGGCATCTCCCAGAGTGTTTTGACCCCTTTTTTTGGGATGTGAGATCCCGGGAAGCAGCCCCAGACTCCTCCAGGGAAGCTTCCCGAGGGTTTTTTTTCTTTTTTAGGAAAACTCTGTCCTCCGGGATCTCCTTGTGGCTCCTTCCACGCATCTTCCGGAGTCTTTTGACCACTGTTTTCGGGATGTAAAATCCCGGGAAGCAGCCCCAGACTCCTCCAGGGAATCTTCCCGAGGGGTTTTTGTCTTTTCTTGGAAAATTCTGTCCTCCGGGGTCCACCTGAGACTCCTCCCAGGCATCTCCCAGAGTCTTTTGACGCCTGTTTTCGGGATGTAAGATCTCGGGAAGCAGCCCCAGACTCCTCCAGGGAAGCTTCCCGAGTGGTTTTTGTCTTTTTTGGAAAAACTCTGTCCTCCGGGATCCAGCTGTGTCTCCCCCCAGGCATATTCCGGAGATTTTGACCCCTGTTTTCAGGATGTGAGATCCCGGGAAGCAGCCCCAGACTCCTCCAGGGAAGCTTCCCGAGGGGTTTCTTCTTTTTTAGGAAAACTCTGTCCTCCGGGATGCACGTGAGACTCCTTCCAGGCATCTTCCGGAGTCTTTTGACGCCTGTTTTCGGGATGTGAGATCCTGGGAAGCAGCCCCAGACTCCTCCAGGGAAGCTTCCCGAGGGCTTTCTTCTTTCTTATGGAAACTCTGTCCTCCGGGATCTCCTTGTGGCTCCTTCCAGGCATCTTCCGGAGTCTTTTGACCCCTGTTTTCGGGATGTGAGATCCTGGGAAGCAGCCCCAGACTCCTCCAGGGAAGCTTCCCGAGTGGTTTTTGTCTTTTTTGGAAAAACTCTGTCCTCCGGGATCCATCTGTGTCTCCCCCCAGGCATATTCCGGAGATTTTGACCCCTGTTTTCAGGATGTGAGATCCCGGGAAGCAGCCCCAGACTCCTCCAGGGAAGCTTCCCGAGGGGGTTTTCTCTTTTTTGGGAAAACTCTGTCCTCCGGGATCCACCTGAGACTCCTCCCAGGCATCTCCCAGAGTCTTTTGACCCCTTTATTAGGGAGCTGAGATCCCGGGAAGCAGCCCCAGACTCCTCCAGGGAAGCTTCCCGAGGGGTCTCTTTTTTTTAGGAAAACTCTGTCCTCCGGGATGCACCTCAGACTCCTCCCAGGCATCTCCCAGACTATTTTGACCCCTGTTTTCAGTATTTGAGATACCGGGAAGCAGCCCCAGACTCCTTCAGGGAAGCTTCCCGTGGGGTTTCTTCTTTCTTAGGAAAACTCTGTTCTCTGGGATCCACCTGAGGCTCCTCCCTGGCATCTCCCACAGTCTTTTGACCCCTGTTTTCGGGATGTGAGATCCCGGGAAGCAGCCCCAGACTCCTCCAGGGAAGCTTCCCGAGTCGTTTTTGTCTTTTTTAGGAAAACTCTGTCCTCCGGGATCTCCTTGGGGCTGCTTCCAGGCATCTTCCGGAGTCTTTTGACCCCTGTTTTTGGGATGTGAGATCCGGGGAAGCAGCCCCAGACTTCTCCAGGGAAGCTTCCTGAGGGGTTTCTTCTTTCTTAGGAAAACTCTGTTCTCTGGGATCCACCTGAGGCTCCTCTCAGGCATCTCCCAGAGTCTTTTGAGCCCTGTTTTAGGGAGCTGAGATCCCGGGAAGCAGCCCCAGACTCCTCCAGGGAAGCTTCCCGAGGGGTTTCTTCTTTTTTAGGAAAACTCTATCCTCTGGGATCCACCTGAGACTCCTCCCAGGCATCTCCCAGAGTCTTTTGACCCCTGTTTTCGGGAGCTGAGATCCCGGGAAGCAGCCCCAGACTCCTCCAGGGAAGCTTCCCAAGGGGTTTCTTCTTTCTTATGGAAACTCTGTCCTCCGGGATCTCCTTGTGGCTCCTTCCAGGTATCTTCCGGAGTCTTTTGACCCCTGTTTTCGGGATGTGAGATCCCGGGAAGCAGCCCCAGACTCCTCCAGGGAAGCTTCCCGAGGTTTTTCTTCTCTTTTAGGGAAACTCTATCCTCCAGGATCCACCTGAGACTCCTCCCAGGCATCTTCCAGAGTCTTTTGACCCGTTTTAGGGAGCTGAGATCCCGGGAAGCAGCCCCAGACTCCTCCAGGGAAGCTTCCCGAGGTTTTTCTTCTCTTTTAGGGAAACTCTATCCTCCAGGATCCACCTGAGACTCCTCCCAGGCATCTCCCAGAGTCTTTTGACCCCTGTTTTTGGGATGTGAGATCCCGGGAAGCAGCCCCAGACTTCTCCAGGGAAGCTTCCCGAGGGGTTTCTTCTTTCTTAGGAAAACTCTGTTCTCTGGGATCCACCTGAGGCTCCTCCCAGGCATCTCCCAGAGTCTTTTGAGCCCTGTTTTCGGGATGTGAGATCCCGGGAAGCAGCCCCAGACTCCTCCAGGGAAGATTCCGGAGGTTTTTCTTCTCTTTTAGGGAAACTCTGTCCTCCAGGATCCACCTGAGACTCCTCCCAGGCATCTCCCAGAGTCTTTTGAGCCCTCTTTTCGGGATGTGAGATCCCGGGAAGCAGCCCCAGACTCCTCCAGGGAAGCTTCCCGAGGTTTTTCTTCTCTTTTAGGGAAACTCTATCCCGGAGGATCCACCTGAGACTCCTCCCAGGCATCTTCCAGAGTCTTTTGACCCCTGATTTCGGGATGTGAGATCCCGGGAAGCAGCCCCAGACTTCTCCAGGGAAGCTTCCCGAGGGGTTTCTTCTTTCTTAGGAAAACTCTGTTCTCTGGGATCCACCTGAGGCTCCTCCCAGGCATCTCCCAGAGTATTTTGACACATGTTTTAGGGAGCTGAGATCCCGGGAAGCAGCCCCAGACTCCTCCAGGGAAGCTTCCCGAGGGGTTTCTTCTTTTTTAGGAAAACTCTGTTCTCTGGGATCCAGCTGTGGCTCCTCCCAGGCATCTCCCAGAGTCTTTTGACCCCTGTTTTAGGGAGCTGAGATCCCGGGAAGCAGCCCCAGACTCCTCCAGGGAAGCTTCCCGCGGGGTTTTTGTCTTTTTTGGGAAAAATCTGTCCTCCGGGATCCGCCTGAGACTCCTCCCAGGTATCCCCCAGAGTCTTTTGACCCCTGTTTTCGGGAGCTGATATCCCGGGAAGCAGCCCCAGACTCCTCCAGGGAAGCTTCCCGAGGGGTTTTTGTCTTTTTTGGGAAAACTCTGTCCTCCGGGATCCACCTGAGACTCCTCCCAGGCATCTCCCAGAGTCTTTTGACCCCTGTTTTTGGGATGTGAAATCCCGGGAAGCAGCCCCAGACTCCTCCAGGGAAGCTTCCCGAGGGGTTTCTTCTTTCTTAGGGAAACTCTGTCCTCCGGGATCTCCTTGTGGCTCCTTCCATGCATCTTCCGGAGTCTTTTGACCCCTGTTTTCGGGTTGTGAGATCCCGGGAAGCAGCCCCAGACTCCTCCAGGGAAGCTTCCCGAGGTTTTTCTTCTCTTTTAGGGAAACTCTATCCTCCGGGATCCACCTGAGACTCCTCCCAGGCATCTTCCAGAGTCTTTTGACCGCTGTTTTAGGGAGCTGGGATCCCGGGAAGCAGCCCCAGACTCCTCCAGGGAAGCTTCCCGAGGGGTCTCTTTTTTTTAGGAAAACTCTGTCCTCCGGGATGCACCTGAGACTCCTCCCAGGCATCTCCCAGACTATTTTGACCCCTGTTTTCGGGAGCTGAGATCCCGGGAAGCAGCCCCAGACTCCTTCAGGGAAGCTTCCCGAGGGGTTTCTTCTTTCTTAGGAAAACTCTAACCTCTGGGATCCACCTGAGACTCCTCCCAGGCATCTCCCAGAGTATTTTGACCCCTGCTTTAGGGAGCTGAGATCCCGGGAAGCAGCCCCAGACTCCTCCAGGGAAGCTTCCCGAGGGGTTTCTTCTTTTTTATGGGAATACTGTGCTCCGTAATTCCGCTGTGGCTCCTCCCAGGCATCTTCCAGAGTCTTTTGACCGCTGTTTTAGGGAGCTGGGATCCCGGGAAGGAGCCCCAGACTCCTCCAGGGAAGCTTCCCGAGTCGTTTTTGTCTTTTTTAGGAAAACTCTGTCCTCCGGGATCCACCTGTGGCTCCCCCCAGGCATATTCCGGAGATTTTGACCCCTGTTTTCAGGATGTGAGATCCCGGGAAGCAGCCCCAGACTCCTCCAGGGAAGCTTCCCGAGGGGTCTCTTTTTTTTAGGAAAACTCTGTCCTCCGGGATGCACCTGAGACTCCTCCCAGGCATCTCCCAGACTATTTTGACCCCTGTTTTCGGGATGTAAGATCCCGGGAAGCAGCCCCAGACTCCTTCAGGGAAGCTTCCCGAGGGGTTTCTTCTTTCTTAGGAAAACTCTATCCTCTGGGATCCACCTGAGGCTCCTCCCAGGCATCTCCCAGAGTATTTTGACCCCTGCTTTAGGGAGCTGAGATCCCGGGAAGCAGCCCCAGACTCCTCCAGGGAAGCTTCCCGAGGGGTTTCTTCTTTTTTATGGGAATACTGTGCTCCGTAATTCCGCTGTGGCTCCTCCCAGGCATCTTCCAGAGTCTTTTGACCGCTGTTTTCAGGATGTGAGATCCCGGGAAGCAGCCCCAGACTCCTCCAGGGAAGCTTCCCGAGGGGTTTTTGTCTTTTTTGGGAAAACTCTGTCCTCCGGGATCCACCTGAGACTCCTCCCAGGCGTCTCCCAGAGTCTTTTGACCCCTTTTTTTGGGAGCTGAGATCCCGGGAAGCAGCCCCGGACTCCTCCAGGGAAGCTTCCCGAGGGGTTTCTTCTTTCTTATGGAAACTCTGTCCTCCGGGATCTCCTCGTGGCTCCCCCCAGGCATATTCCGGAGATTTTGACCCCTGTTTTTGGGATGTGAAATCCCGGGAAGCAGCCCCAGACTCCTCCAGGGAAGCTTCCCGAGGGGTTTTTTCTTTCTTAGGGAAATACTCTCCTCCGGAATTCCCCTGTGGCTCCTCCCAGGCATCTCCCGGAGTCTTTTCCCCTCCGGTTTCAGGATGTGAGATCCCAGGAAGCAGCCCCAGACTCCTCCAGGGAAGCTTCCCGAGGGGTTTTTGTCTTTTTTGGGAAAACTCTGTCCTCCGGGATCCACCTGAGACTCCTCCCAGGCATCTCCCAGAGTCTTTTGACCCCTGTTTTAGGGAGCTGAGATCCCGGGAAGCAGCCCCAGACTCCTCCAGGGAAGCTTCCCGAGTCGTTTTTGTCTTTTTTAGGAAAACTCTGTCCTCCGGGATCCACCTGTGGCTCCCCCCAGGCATATTCCGGAGATTTTGACCCCTGTTTTCAGGATGTGAGATCCCGGGAAGCAGCCCCGGACTCCTCCAGGGAAGCTTCCCAAGAGGTTTCTTCTTTCTTATGGAAACTCTGTCCTCCGGGATCTCCTTGTGGCTCCTTCCAGGCATCTTCCAGAGTCTTTTGACCGCTGTTTTCAGGATGTGAGATCCCGGGAAGCAGCCCCAGACTCCTCCAGGGAAGCTTCCCGAGGGTTTTTTTTCTTTTTTAGGAAAACTCTGTCCTCCGGGATCTCCTTGTGGCTCCTTCCACGCATCTTCCGGAGTCTTTTGACCCCTGTTTTCGGGATGTAAAATCCCGGGAAGCAGCCCCAGACTCCTCCAGGGAATCTTCCCGAGGGGTTTTTGTCTTTTCTTGGAAAATTCTGTCCTCCGGGGTCCACCTGAGACTCCTCCCAGGCATCTCCCAGAGTCTTTTGACGCCTGTTTTCGGGATGTAAGATCTCGGGAAGCAGCCCCAGACTCCTCCAGGGAAGCTTCCCGAGGGGTTTCTTCTTTTTTAGGGAAATACTGTGTTCTGTAATTCCGCTGTGGCTCCTTCCAGGCATCTTCCAGAGTCTTTTGACCCTTGTTTTCAGGAGCTGAGATCCCGGGAAGCAGCCCCAGACTCCTCCAGGGAAGCTTCCCGAGGGGTTTCTTCTTTTTTAGGAAAACTCTGTCCTCCGGGATGCACGTGAGACTCCTTCCAGGCATCTTCCGGAGTCTTTTGACGCCTGTTTTCGGGATGTGAGATCCTGGGAAGCAGCCCCAGACTCCTCCAGGGAAGCTTCCCGAGGGCTTTCTTCTTTCTTATGGAAACTCTGTCCTCCGGGATCTCCTTGTGGCTCCTTCCAGGCATCTTCCGGAGTCTTTTGACCCCTGTTTTTGGGATGTGAGATCCCGGGAAGCAGCCCCAGACTTCTCCAGGGAAGCTTCCCAAGGGGTTTCTTCTTTCTTAGGAAAACTCTGTTCTCTGGGATCCACCTGAGGCTCCTCCCAGGCATCTCCCAGAGTATTTTGACCCCTGTTTTCGGGAGCTGAGATCCCGGGAAGCAGCCCCAGACTCCTCCAGGGAAGCTTCCCGAGGGGTTTCTTCTTTTTTAGGAAAACTCTATCCTCTGGGATCCACCTGAGACTCCTCCCAGGCATCTCCCAGAGTCTTTTGACCCCTGTTTTCGGGAGCTGAGATCCCGGGAAGCAGCCCCGGACTCCTCCAGGGAAGCTTCCCAAGGGGTTTCTTCTTTCTTATGGAAACTCTGTCCTCCGGGATCTCCTTGTGGCTCCTTCCAGGTATCTTCCGGAGCCTTTTGACCCCTGTTTTCGGGATGTGAGATCCCGGGAAGCAGCCCCAGACTCCTCCAGGGAAGCTTCCCGATGTTCTTCTTCTCTTTTAGGGAAACTCTATCCTCCAGGATCCACCTGAGACTCCTCCCAGGCATCTTCCAGAGTCTTTTGACCCCTGTTTTTGGGATGTGAGATCCCGGGAAGCAGCCCCAGACTCCTCCAGGGAAGCTTCCCGAGGTTTTTCTTCTCTTTTAGGGAAACTCTATCCTCCAGGATCCACCTGAGACTCCTCCCAGGCATCTCCCAGAGTCTTTTGACCCCTCTTTTCGGGATGTGAGATCCCGGGAAGCAGCCCCAGACTCCTCCAGGGAAGCTTCCCGAGGTTTTTCTTCTCTTTTAGGGAAACTCTATCCCGGAGGATCCACCTGAGACTCCTCCCAGGTATCTTCCGGAGCCTTTTGACCCCTGTTTTCGGGATGTGAGATCCCGGGAAGCAGCCCCAGACTCCTCCAGGGAAGCTTCCCGAGGTTCTTCTTCTCTTTTAGGGAAACTCTATCCTCCAGGATCCACCTGAGACTCCTCCCAGGCATCTTCCAGAGTCTTTTGACCCCTGTTTTTGGGATGTGAGATCCCGGGAAGCAGCCCCAGACTCCTCCAGGGAAGCTTCCCGAGGTTTTTCTTCTCTTTTAGGGAAACTCTATCCTCCGGGATCACCTTGTGGCTCCTTCCAGGCATCTTCCGGAGTCTTTTGACCCCTGTTTTCGGGATGTGAGATCCCGGGAAGCAGCCCCAGACTCCTCCAGGGAAGCTTCCCGAGGTTTTTCTTCTCTTTTAGGGAAACTCTATCCCGGAGGATCCACCTGAGACTCCTCCCAGGCATCTTCCAGAGTCTTTTGACCCCTGATTTCGGGATGTGAGATCCCGGGAAGCAGCCCCAGACTTCTCCAGGGAAGCTTCCCGTGGGGTTTCTTCTTTCTTAGGAAAACTCTGTTCTCTGGGATCCACCTGAGGCTCCTCCCAGGCATCTCCCAGAGTCTTTTGACCCCTGTTTTCGGGATGTGAGATCCCGGGAAGCAGCCCCAGACTCCTCCAGGGAAGCTTCCCGAGGGGTTTCTTCTTTTTTAGGAAAACTCTGTTCTCTGGGATCCAGCTGTGGGTCCTCCCAGGCATCTCCCAGAGTCTTTTGACCCCTGTTTTTGGATATGAGATCCCGGGAAGCAGCCCCAGACTCCTCCAGGGAAGCTTGCCGAGGGGTTTTTGTCTTTTTTGGGAAAACTCTGTCCTCCGGGATCCGCCTGAGACTCCTCCCAGGTATCCCCCAGAGTCTTTTGACCCCTGTTTTCGGGAGCTGATATCCCGGGAAGCAGCCCCAGACTCCTCCAGGGAAGCTTCCTGAGGGGTTTTTGTCTTTTTTGGGAAAACTCTGTCCTCCGGGATCCACCTGAGACTCCTCCCAGGCATCTCCCAGAGTCTTTTGACCACTGTTTTTGGGATGTGAAATCCCGGGAAGCAGCCCCAGACTCCTCCAGGGAAGCTTCCCGAGGGGTTTCTTCTTTCTTAGGGAAACTCTGTCCTCCGAGATCCACCTGAGACTCCTCCCAGGCATCTTCCAGAGTCTTTTGACCGCTGTTTTAGGGAGCTGGGATCCCGGGAAGCAGCCCCAGACTCCTCCAGGGAAGCTTCCCGAGGGATCTCTTTTTTTTAGGAAAACTCTGTCCTCCGGGATGCACCTGAGACTCCTCCCAGGCATCTCCCAGACTATTTTGACCCCTGTTTTCGGGATCTGAGATCCCGGGAAGCAGCCCCAGAGTCCTTCAGGGAAGCTTCCCGAGGGGTTTCTTCTTTTTTATGGGAATACTGTGCTCCGTAATTCCGCTGTGGCTCCTCCCAGGCATCTTCCAGAGTCTTTTGACGGCTGTTTTAGGGAGCTGGGATCCCGGGAAGGAGCCCCAGACTCCTCGACGCAAGCTTCCTGAGTGGTTTTTGTCTTTTTTAGGAAAACTCTGTCCTCCGGGATCCACCTGTGGCTCCCCCCAGGCATATTCCGGAGATTTTGACCCCTGTTTTCAGGATGTGAGATCCCGGGAAGCAGCCCCAGACTCCTCCAGGGAAGCTTCCCGAGGGATCTCTTTTTTTTAGGAAAACTCTGTCCTCCGGGATGCACCTGAGACTCCTCCCAGGCATCTCCCAGACTATTTTGACCCCTGTTTTCGGGATCTGAGATCCCGGGAAGCAGCCCCAGACTCCTTCAGGGAAGCTTCCCGAGGGGTTTCTTCTTTTTTATGGGAATACTGTGCTCCGTAATTCCGCTGTGGCTCCTCCCAGGCATCTTCCAGAGTCTTTTGACGGCTGTTTTAGGGAGCTGGGATCCCGGGAAGGAGCCCCAGACTCCTCGACGCAAGCTTCCTGAGTGGTTTTTGTCTTTTTTAGGAAAACTCTGTCCTCCGGGATCCACCTGTGGCTCCCCCCAGGCATATTCCGGAGATTTTGACCCCTGTTTTCAGGATGTGAGATCCCGGGAAGCAGTCCCAGACTCCTCCAGGGAAGCTTCCCGAGGGGTCTCTTTTTTTTAGGAAAACTCTGTCCTCCGGGATGCACCTGAGACTCCTCCCAGGCATCTCCCAGAGTCTTTTGACCCCTGTTTTAGGGAGCTGGGAACCAGGGAAGCAGCCCCAGACTCCTTCAGGGAAGCTTCCCGAGGGGTTTCTTCTTTCTTAGGAAAACTCTATCCTCTGGGATCCACCTGAGGCTCCTCCCAGGCATCTCCCAGAGTATTTTGACCCCTGCTTTAGGGAGCTGAGATCCCGAGAAGCAGCCCCAGACTCCTCCAGGGAAGCTTGCCGAGGGGTTTCTTCTTTTTTATGGGAATACTGTGCTCCGTAATTCCGCTGTGGCTCTTCCCAGGCATCTTCTAGAGTCTTTTGACCGCTGTTTTCAGGATGTGAGATCCCGGGAAGCAGCCCCAGACTCCTCCAGGGAAGCTTCCCGAGGGGTTTTTGTCTTTTTTGGGAAAACTCTGTCCTCCGGGATCCACCTGAGACTCCTCCCAGGCATCTCCCAGAGTCTTTTGAGCCCTGTTTTAGGGAGCTGAGATCCCGGGAAGCAGCCTCAGACTCCTCCAGGGAAGCTTCCCGAGGGGTTTCTTCTTTTTTAGGGAAGCTCTGTACTCCGGGATCTCCTTGTGGCTCCTTCCAGGCATCTTCCGGAGTTTTTTGACCCCTGATTTCGGGATGGAGATCCCAGGAAGCAGCCCCAGACTTTTCCAGGGAAGCTTCCCGAGGGGTTTTTGTCTTTTTTGGGAAAACTCTGTCCTCCGGGATCCACCTGAGACTCCTCCCAGGCATCTCCCAGAGTCTCTTGACCCCTGATTTCGGGATGTGAGATCCCGGGAAGCAGCCCCAGACTCCTCCAGGGAAGCTTCCCGAGGGGTTTCTACTTTTTTCTACTTTTTTAGGAAAACTCTATCCTCTGGGATCCACCTGAGACTCCTCCCAGTCATCTCCCAGAGTCTTTTGACCCCTGTTTTTGGGATGTGAGATCCCGGGAAGCAGCCCCAGACTCCTCCAGGGAAGCTTCCCGAGGGGTTTCTTCTTTTGTAGGGAAACTCTCTCCTCCGGGATCCACCTGAGACTCCTCCCAGGCATCTCCCAGAGCCTTTTGACCCCTGATTTTGGGATGTGAGATCCCGGGAAGCAGCCCCAGACTCCTCCAGGGAAGCTTCCCGTGGGTTTTCTTCTTTTTCAGGGAAATACTTTGCTCTGGATTCTCTATGTGGCTCCTCCCAGGCATCTCCCAGAGTCTTTTGACCCCTGTTTTTAGGGAGCTGAGATCCCGCGAAGCAGCCCCAGACTCCTCCAGGGAAGCTTCCCGAGGGGTTTTTTTCTTTTGTAGGAAAACTCTGTCCTCCGGGATCTCCCTGTGGCTCCTTCCACGCATCTTCCGGAGTCTTTTGACCCCTGTTTTCGGGATGTAAAATCCCGGGAAGCAGCCCCAGACTCCTCCAGGGAATCTTCCCGAGGGGTTTTTGTCTTTTGTTGGAAAATTCTGTCCACCGGGGTCCACCTGAGACTCCTCCCAGGCATCTCCCAGAGTATTTTGACCCCTGTTTTAGGGAGCTGGGAACCAGGGAAGCAGCCCCAGACTCCTCCAGGGAAGCTTCCCGAGGGGTTTCTTCATTTTTAGGAAAACTCTGTCCTCCGGGATCCACCTGAGACTCCTCCCAGGCATCTCCCAGACTATTTTGACCCCTGTTTTATGGAGCTGAGATCCCGGGAAGCAGCCCGAGACTCCTCCAGGGAAGCTTCCCGAGGTGTTTCTTCTTTTTTGGGAAAACTTTGTCCTCCGAGATCCACCTGAGACTCCACCCAGGCATCTCCCAGACTATTTTGACCACTGTTTTATGGAGCTGAGATCCCGGGAAGCAGCCCCAGACTCCTCCAGGGAAGCTTCCCGTGGGTTTTTTTTCTTTTTTAGGAAAACACTGTTCTCTGGGATCCACCCGAGACTCCTCCCAGGCATCTCCCAGAGTGTTTTGACCCCTTTTTTTCGGGATGTGAGATCCCGGGAAGCAGCCCGAGACTCCTCCAGGGAAGCTTCCCAAGGGGTTTCTTCTTTTTCAGGGAAATACTTTGCTCTGGAATCTCCATGTGGCTCCTCCCAGGCATCTAGCAGAGTCTTTTGACCCCTGTTTTTAGGGAGCTGAGATCCTGGGAAGCAGCCCCAGACTCTTCCAGGGAAGCTTCCCGAGGGGTTTCTTGTTTTTTAGGGAAATAATGTGTCCTGGGATTCCGCTGTGGCTCCTCCCAGGCATCTTCCAGAGTCTTTTCACCGCTCTGTTTGGGATGTGAGATCCTGGGAAGCAGCCCCAGACTCCTCCAGGGAAGCTTCCCGAGGGGTTTCTTCATTTTTAGGAAAACTCTGTCCTCCGGGATCCACCTGAGACTCCTCCCAGGCATCTCCCAGAGTCTTTTGACGCCTGTTTTTGGGATGTGAGATCCCGGGAAGCAGCCCCAGACTCCTCCAGGGAAGCTTCCCGAGGGGTTTCTTCTTTTTTAGGGAAATACTTTCCTCCAGAATTCCTCTTTGGCTCCTTCCAGGCATCTTCCAGAGTCTTTTGACCCCTGTTTTATGGAGCTGAGATCCCGGAAAACAGCCCCAGGCTCCTCCAGGGAAGCTTCCCAAGGTTTTTCTTCTATTTTAGGAAAACTCTGTTGTCTGGGATCCACCTGAGACTCCTCCCAGGCATCTCCCGGAGTGTTTTGACCCCTGTTCTTGGGATGTGAGATCCCGGGAAGCAGCCCCAGACTCCTCCAGGGAAGCTTCCCGAGGGGTTTCTTCTTTTTCAGGGAAATACTTTGCTCTGGAATCTCCATGTGGCTCCTCCCAGGCATCTCCCAGAGTCTGTTGACCCCTGTTTTTAGGGAGCTGAGATCCCGGGAAGCAGCCCCAGACTCCTCCAGGGAAGCTTCCCGAGGGGTTTCTTCTTTTTTAGGAAAATTCTGTCCCCTGGGATCCACCCGAGACTCCTCCCAGGCATCTCCCAGAGTCTTTTGACCCCTGTTTTCGGGATGTGAGATCCCGGGAAGCAGCCCCAGACTCCTCCAGGGAAGCTTCCCGAGGGGTTTCTTCTTTTTTAGGAAAACTCTGTTCTCCGGGATCTCCTTGTGGCTCCTCCCAGGCATCTCCCGGAGTCTTTTCCCCTCCGGTTTCGGGATGTGAGATCCCGGGAAGCAGCCTCAGACTCCTCCAGGGAAGCTTCCCGAGGGGTTTCTTCTTTTTTAGGTAAGCTCTGTCCTCCGGGATCTCCTTCTGGCTCCTTCCAGGCATCTTCCGGAGTCTTTTGACCCCTCGTTTTGGGTTCTAAGGTCCCGGAAAGCAGCCCCAGACTCTTCCAGGGAAGCTTCCCGAGGGGTTTTTGTCTTTTGTTGGAAAACTCTGTCCTCCGGTGTCCACCTGAGACTCCTCCCAGGCATTTCCCAGAGTCTTTTGACCCCCGTTTTCAGGAGACGATATCCAGGGAAGCAGCCCCAGACTCCTCCAGGGAAGCTTCCCGAGGGGTTTCTTCATTTTTAGGAAAACTCTGTCCTCCGGGATCCACCTGAGACTCCTCCCAGGCATCTCCCAGAGTCTTTTGACCCCTGTTTTCGGGATTTGAGATCCCGGGAAGCAGCCCCAGACTCCTCCAGGGAAGCTTCCCGTGGGTTTTTTTTTTTTAGGAAAACTCTGTCCCTTGGGATCCACCTGAGACTCCTCCCAGGCATCTCCCAGAGTGTTTTGACCCCTTTTTTTGGGATGTGAGATCCCGGGAAGCAGACCCAGACTCCTCCAGGGAAGCTTCCCGAGGGGTTTCTTCTCTTTTAGGAAAACTCTGTCCTCTGGAATCCACCTGAGACTCCTCCCAGGCATCTCCCAGAGTGTTTTGACCCCTTTTTTTGGGATGTGAGATCCCGGGAAGCAGCCCCAGACTCCTCCAGGGAAGCTTCCCGAGGGGTTTCTTCTTTTTTAGGGGAATACTGTGCTCCGGAATTCCGCTGTGGCTCCTCCCAGGCATCTCCCAGAGTCTTTTGACCCTTGTTTTCAGGGAGCTGAGATCCTGGGAAGCAGCCCCAGACTCCTCCAGGGAAGCTTCCCGAGGGGTTTCTTCTTTTTTAGGGAAATAATGTGTCCTGGAATTCCGCTGTGGCTCCTCCCAGGCATCTTCCAGAGTCTTTTGACCGCTGTGTTTGGGATGTGAGATCCCGGGAAGTAGCCCCAGACTCCTCCAGGGAAGCTTCCCGAGGGGTTTCTTCTTTCTTAGGAAAACTCTGTCCTGCGGGATCCACCTGACGCTCGTCCCAGGCGTTTCCCAGACTATTTTGAACCCTGTTTTTGGGATGTGAGATCCCGGGAAGCAGCCCGAGACTCCTCCAGGGAAGCTTCCCGAGGGGTTTCTTCTTTTTTAGGGAAACTCTGTCCTCCAGAATCTTCCTGTGGCTCCTTCCAGGCGTGTCCCAGAGTCTTTTTTCCCCTCTTTTTAGGGATGTAAGATCCCGGGAAGCAGCCCCAGACTCCTCCAGGGAAGCTTCCCGAGGGGTTTCTTCATTTTTAGGAAAACTCTGTTCTCTGGGATCCACCTGAGACTCCTCCCAGGCATCTCCCAGAGTCTTTTGACCCTTGTTTTCGGGATGTGAGATCCCGGGAAGCAGCCCCAGACTCCTCCAGGGAAGCTTCCCGAGGGGTTTCTTCTTTTTTAGGGAAATACTTTCCTCCAGAATTCCTCTTTGGCTCCTTCCAGGCATCTTCCAGAGTCTTTTGACCCCTGTTTTATGGAGCTGAGATCCCGGGAAGCAGCCCCAGACTCCTCCAGGGAAGCTTCCCAAGGTTTTTCTTCTATTTTAGGAAAACTCTGTTGTCTGGGATCCACCTGAGACTCCTCCCAGGCATCTCCCGGAGTGTTTTGACCCCTGTTTTTGGGATGTGAGATCCCGGGAAGCAGCCCGAGACTCCTCCAGGGAAGCTTCCCGAGGGGTTTCTTCTTTTTTAGGGAAACTCTGTCCTCCAGAATCTTCCTGTGGCTCCTTCCAGGCGTGTCCCAGAGTCTTTTTTCCCCTCTTTTTAGGGATGTAAGATCCCGGGAAGCAGCCCCAGACTCCTCCAGGGAAGCTTCCCGAGGGGTTTCTTCATTTTTAGGAAAACTCTGTTCTCTGGGATCCACCTGAGACTCCTCCCAGGCATCTCCCAGAGTCTTTTGACCCCTGTTTTCGGGATGTGAGATCCTGGGAAGCAGCCCCAGACTCCTCCAGGGAAGCTTCCCGAGAGGTTTCTTCTTTTTTAGGAAAACTCTGTCCTTCGGGATCCACCTGAGACTCCTCCCAGGCATCTTCCAGAGTCTTTTGACCCCTGGTTTCGGGATGTAAGATCCTGGGAAGCAGCCCCAGACTCCTCCAGGGAAGCTTCCTGAGGGGTTTCTTCTCTTTTAGGAAAACTCTGTCCTCCGGGATCCACCTGAGACTCCTCCCAGGCATCTCCCAGAGTCTTTTGTCGCCTGTTTTCGGGATGTGAGATCCCGGTAAGCAGCCCCAGACTCCTCCAGGGAAGCTTCCCGAGGGGTTTTTCTCTTTTTTGGGAAAACTCTGTCCTCCGGGATCCACCTGAGACTCCTCCCAGGCATCTCCCAGAGTCTTTTGACCCCTGGTTTTGGGAGCTGAGATTCCGGGGAGCAGCCCCCAGCCTCCTCCAAGTGAGATACACAATATTTTTTTTCTTTTTTCAGAAAGATCCTTACTCCAGGATCTGGCTGAAACTCTTCCCCGCCATGTCTTGGAGGCTTACGAACTGTTCTTTAGGGACCTGAGATTACGGGTACCAGCCCCAGGCTGCTTCAAGGAATATATCCAAGACGATTTTTTTTTTCCTGTAACGTCTATGGTCTCCGTCTACCTGTGAATCCTCCCAGTATCTCCCACAGTGTTTTGGCCTTTTGATTCTGGGCCCTGAGATTCAAGGTAGAAGTCCCAGACTCCTCCAAGGGAGCTACTTGAGATGATTTTTCTTTTTGTACAATTGTTAATCCTCCAGGATCCACCTTGGCCTTGTCTCAGGCACGTCCCAGGTTCTCCTGACCTCTGCTTTAGGGACCTGAAATCCGAGATGGCAGCCCTGGACTCCTTCAGAGAATCTTCCTGAGATTTTGTTTCCTCTTTTTTACCAGGGAAGGTACCCCAGGGGATTTTTATTCTTTAGAGGAAAACTCCCTCCTCTGGGATCCACCTGAGACTCCTCCCAGGCATCTCCTGGAGTCTTTTGATCTCGTTCTAGGGACCTGAGATCCCAGTTACAGCCCCAGATGCCTCCAAGTGAGATACCCGATATGTTTTTCCTCCTTTCAAGACAATGCTCTCTGCTCCGGGACCCACCCTTGACTCCTCCCAGGCATCTCTCGGACCCCAGACTCTCCAAGGCACCTTCCTTCTCTTTTGCAGAGTTATATGTGCTTCAGGACCCACCGACCCTCCCATTTGGGGTAGGTCAGGGTTTGAGTTCTCTTCTGTGAGTTCACAAACCCACAGCTCCAGGGACGCAGGGGCTGGGAAAGGCATTCCACGTGGAGCAAGCCCTGCACCAGCATTTCGGGACAGTGAGGGCAAGCAATTTAATGTGACCAATTTGAATGGAACAATCCAGGAATTCCTTACTTACAGAAACTCACTTGGTTACAGCCCACGCTAAGGGATGCTGGACTAAACTCACACTCCTTTTCTTTGGAGGAATTCTGAAAGGAAAAGGAACCAAAGAACTGTTACACCATGTAGAATTCTGTTGTACAGGAGCTGTTTATTTGTTTGCTTGCTTTAAGAACTAAAGGTGGTTTCAAAACCCCAAAACGCAAGATAACCAAAGTACAGAACAAGACACTAGAGCTAAAACAAAGACATCTGTCTTGTCTGTACTATTGAGAGAAACCCTTGTCCAAGTCTGAGGCTAAGACCCCATCCAGCCACGCCTGGGCTCCATAAGGAGTTTAGAAAGCAAGGGGACCCACTCTGAACCTCGTGACTCAATGGGAGGCGCTTCCTCACTCTTTGGCTGTCCAGTCTCTGTAAGAATCAGTCTAACTTGATTCTGCCTGATTTTTCCTTTGTTTCTTCCATGCAGTAATTAATCATAGAATGGTTCTGGTTGGAAGGGACCTTTAGAGGCCATCTAGTGCAGCCCCCCTGCAATGAGCTGGGACATCTTCAACTAGATCAGGTTGCTCAGAGCCCCGTCCCACCTGACCTGGAATGTTTCCAGGGATGGGGCATCCCCCACCTCTCTGGGCAACCTGGCCCAGTGTCTCGCCACCCTCAGCATAAAAACAAAGAAATTTTCCCAGATGCCCCATCCCTGCTCATCTCAGGGGGTTTGGACTAGATGGCCTCCAAAAGTCCCTTCCAACCCAAACTATTCTGTGACTTCACTGATGTTTCCCTGTTGGCTCCTATGACCTCAGCAGCCCCGGCTCGTCTCCATAGGGCTCCAAGTGCGCTGCACCCAGCACGTCTTGGAGCAACAGGCTGAGGGCCCTCGCTGGCACCCCGTCCCTCTACCCGTAGCACGTTCCCACAGCTCGTCATGGGCAAGCCTGATACTGTCCCCCTCCCGCTTCAAGCCCAGTTTAAAGCTCTGGCAATGGGCCCTGACAGCTTGTGAGCAAAGACCCTCTTCCCCCGTTCAGAAAGGGGAATCCCATCTGACACCAGCAAGCCTGGCACAGTGTAGGCCATCCCATTTGCAAAAAAACCCAAAATTGCAGTGGTGACACCAGCCTTGGAGCCATGTATTGCTAGACTGGGACTGCCTCTTTCTTCTAATGTTGCTGCGCGCAGCTGGAAGGAGAGAGGGAAAAGTAACCCGTGCTCCAGATTCCCTTACCAACCGCCCCAGGGCCCTGAAGCCTCTTCTGGTTGCCCTTGGACTACGCATTGTGGCTTCACGGCCACCCACGTGGAAGGGCAGTAATAGGCACTAGTCCCAGGGCCGAACCAGGCTGGGAAGTTTCCTAGAGGTGTCCTTAGCCCGGGCCCCAGGGAGGCAGCAGCCTTCCCTGAGAGGAGGGCCTGTCCGGCGTATTGGACCCTCTGCTCTCCTTAGAAGGGCCTGGCCTACAACTGTCACCCGTCTCTTCTTCCTCCCAGAGGTGGTTGCGGCAGGGGGACAGGCCTTTCTGACCTTGGCAACACCTCTGGTGTAGATGGCTCCTCATCCACATCACCCACGGACTGGCCTCCCACATGCGGAGTGGAGCGCGGAGGACGTGCCTTTGTGGCGGGCGGGTCCCACAGCTGAGCTCCTCCGGCGAGGGTGGCGGCCACCGGCCGGACTCCCCTCTGGAGCCTCGCCAGGCCAAGGGCCGCGCCGCGCTCCGTGTGCCCGCTGCGCTCGCGGCGCTGCTGCTCGCTGGCACTCCCCGAGCTGCTTCGGAGAGGGGCGGAGGGTGGCCGAGACCCGCTGGGCCGCGGCCCGGCCCGGCCCCGGAGCGGCTCCCTCGGCGACCGGCCGCTGCCGCCGGTACCGCGCGTTTGAGCCTCCCGCCGTTGCCCCGGCAACGCCCAGACCTCGCCAACGGCTCTCGCGAGATCTGAGGGGCTCCCGCTCGGCTGTGTTCGGCTCTGCTCGGCCCCGTTCGGCCCCGCTCGGCCCCGCTCGGTTCCTCTCGGCTCTCTTCGGCCGCGTTCGTCTCCGCTCTATCTCGCTCGGTTCCTCTCGGCTCTGCTCGGTCCCGCTCGCTTCCTCTCCGATCCGCTCGGCTCTGTTCGGCCCCGGTCGGCTCTGTTCGGACCGGCTCGGCTCGGCTCGGCTCGGCTCGGCTCGGCTCGGCTCGGCCGGAGCAGCGGCAGAGCCGGCAGCAGGACAAGCGGCACCGGGCAGATGGGCTCCCCCCTTCTAGGGGGGGCAGGAGCACAAAAACGTCCTGCGCTAAGAGGAGAAGCGGAGACGCCTCTTCCCATCCCGACTTCTCTCGCCAAGGAGCTCTCTGCCCCCATCGCGCTGACTGCAGCAGCCGGGAGCATCGGGCTCCAGAGCCACCAGTGCCACCAGTACGGCACCAGTGCCGCCAGCCGCCGGGAGGGTCTGGCTTTTCCAGCCCTGACGGGACGCCAAGGAGAAGAGAGGGAAGAGTTCCCCCGGGAAACAGCCCGGCTTGCTCGTTTCTGCTCCTCCTTTCCCAAGTACCTTTCCCTTTCCTTTTAGAAGGCGGCCAAATCTGCCCCAGTCTTCACCTTTTTAGTGCTGTGAAGCAGAGTCCCGGCTAATACTGGAAACCTCTGCTGCTTCCTGGGGGGAAAGCGTGTTTTCTGCCAGGGGAAGGCTCAGTAAAGTAACGCGCAGTTCCGAGTCGATGCTTGTTTTATTAGAACCTCATCTAAGAACTTTTCCACGTGACATTCCCGATGTATGACACTCGAGGATCACAATCTTAAAGCTTGTTGCTCTTTTTCCAAAAACTCTAGGCTGTGAAGAAAAGGACATTCTAACCCAACATCTTCAGGATGTTGAGTTGAGAAGGTAAACAAAACAGACTTTCCGTTAAAGCGTTTAATAGGTAAGACAAGCAATGTGAAAAGCTGAATTACACGAGAAGCAATACCACCTGACACTCACACTACAAGGTGACCTTTCCACCACAATCAGGACTTCCAGGTCAGTTCTTCCCACCAAAAAGATGCTGTAGTGGCGAAAAGATCATGCTGGGGAAGCAACAACAACAAGAGCACGTTATACTTCAAAGGCTTCTCTGAGAGTTGTACTAACAAGGTCATTTCTGTCCACTAGAAAGACACAGCCCCAGCGCAAAAGAAATCAGAGGAAGACTGAAAAAATAGAGGAAACATAAAGAATAATTTGGCCACAAGGGTCTGGGCTCAGTAGTCAAAGGGACTGGCTACGTTAGGATTAAGAAGGACTTTTACTCCTTCCGAAACTAAGTCACCTATCAGTCACTGCCGATGGTCCACGTGTGCTGCACAGGGAACGCACCGCTCCCGCGGGATACAGCTCCACGGCTTCAGAGCGCTCCTTTGGCCAGCAGCGCCCAGCAACACTTTGCGCCGTTACTTTAGTTTGCGTTTCAAATGGTGTCTTTGAGAGTCAAGGTGGCCAAAGCCACAGTGGCTGAGCGGCCAAATAAAGGTCCTGCTTTATTTGGACCTGAAGGTCCATCCCGGGAAGGCCCTGTTAGAAGGGGGAGCGTTGAAGTCCTTTAGGAATGGGGCTGGAGATGGCTCTCCTCAGCTGATGAAAGCCCCGTTGGGTGGGGGCTGGGACTGGGGGCAGGAACCCTCCCGTGGCCGGGGGGGTGGTTCCCAAAGACAGCTCAGAAGAGGAACATTGACTGGGAACGTTGCCCCTGACCACAGGACATCCCTGAATGTTTCGTTGCCCTGGGAGACTTTGGTTTAACCCCAGAAAAGGCGTCTCCGTTCTTCAGGATCCCGCAGAATCGCCTGAACCGCCCCAATCAGGCCCAGCCTCCCCCACAGGCTCGGACACAGCCAGGCCTGCACCTGCTCAGAGCTGCGGTGTTAGTACCTTCTCCAGAACGTTGAGACACCTTTTCCTTTGGACTCCGCGCTTCCCTTGTTCGCCGTTGGGTCCGTTGGCTGCAGCAGCTGCACCGTGCCTTCAGCCTGACTGGCTGCTGTTCTTCGTTCGAGGTCAGATTCCCCAGATCCCCCTGCAAGGAACGGCAGAAGAACGAACCACAAGCTGGCTCTCTCCACGCTCCCTGCGTACCAACGGCACACCCCGATACTGAGGGGGGGGTCCGGGCTCCGATGGCCGTGACGTTGGAAGGTGTCACGGCCATCCCCACGCAGACTGGCTTGGACATGGGCTCCCATCTCCCAGCCCGGCTCCCAAAGAGCCGCGTGGCCTCGCTCTGTGGCTGGGAGCGTGTTCCGCGGGGAGGGAGTCTCAGCCAAAATCCCTGCTGACCTACCGCTTCACGGTGGGTCTAATGCCTCATCTCGCCTGCTGGAAAATGCCAAACGTGCTTTTTAAAGGAAAACTCACACCAACGTAATCCTCGCAGCTTTGGAGGGAATCGGCCGGTTTGAATGGGACAATGCACAAACTCCTTACTTACAGAAAAGCGCTTGGTTACGGCCCACGCCAAGGGATGCTGGACTAAACTCACGCTCCTTTGCTTTGGAGGAATTCTGAAAGGAAAAGGAACCCAAGAACCATTACACCATGTCAAATTCCATCGGGCAGGAGATTTTTGCTTGTTCGCTCGCTGTAAGAACTAAAAGGCAAGGTCTACGCTCTTGTTCTGCCATTTGAATTTCTTTTCCTGCCACTACGAGGACTTTCTTCACCTATATATTTCCGCCTCTCCCTCCTCAGGACATTCGCACGCCCAACCTAAAGCTGTAATTCATTGAGTGGACTTTAACATAGCAGATAGGGAAAGAATAACAGCAGCTGTGGCACAGGCAGAGATTTTTAAAAAAGCACGAAGAGAGGTGCTGTGGGAAATAACAGCCACTGGACAATACAGGCCCCTGAACATCAGGCCTGCGAAGACACAGTCATAGGAAACAGAGTAACAGGGAAGGGACAAAAGCGAACAGCCACGGAAGCACGAGGTGAGCCAGGAATACCCAGGAGGAAGGCTATCAGCGAGACGAAGGAGCACAGACAACAAAATCAGCACGTAAGCTTCTTGAGGAGAGGATAAACCAGCTTTGTCACAGAGAGAGGAGAAGAGAAGAGGAGATCCGCTCCCCGATGGCGTTTCTCTTGCACTCAGCTCAGGCTGATGCAAAATTCCAAACTGTAGGTGGCCTGAGGTCTTTGCAGTTCAGTCTCGGAGCATTAACTAAGTCAGGAAAATTATCTGCAGTGACAGTCCGAGCGTCTCTCAGTTCTCTTTTCTCCTCCTTTGGCTGCTGGTGCACGCGCTAAGTGGAAAGCTGCGCAGGCTCAGCACCGCGCATCCTGACCAGACAGCCTGCTGGCGAGATCGCAGGCCGAGAAGGTATTTGGATGGGAGCTGGAAATGCCATCTCTGTCCCAGCCGTGTGACGGCGGCACTTCCACACTCCTCCTTCTGGATCGAGTGCCCGTCTTGTAACATCAGTCCTATGGGCACTAAGTAGACGGATTTCCTTCCTGTGTAACGAGACCCTTCCCTTTTTGAGATGCGTTCTGAAGCACCAGGTGGATCTGGATCCAAGGCCATGCGCTGCTGATAAAGGGAACAAGAGCCCTAGAGGAATGATCAGAAGAAGCCTGGGGAAGTACAGGGGCTACGGATACGTTTTTTCCTAAGCCTAATTTTTCTTCTGATCCTGAATACCAGAAGAAAGCAAATGGAAAGCAAATCAAACGGAAAGCAGGTCACAGAAGCACCTGGCGCTGATCTCCTAAAAAAACGCACTGAGGGAGAGACCATCTGCCCGTGATTTCAGGCGATGCTCGTGACACCTGCTCTGGTATTCATAAACACAACAGCTGGTGTCCGGACGTCCCTCTCAGTGCAACAGTGCTCTGACTCGTGCAGATTTCAGGTGCGAGTCGTGGTGGCACAAGCACCCGTTCCAGAGAAGGTTCTTCTCACCTGAATTGGTATTTGCTGAGAAGACGAGTCATTCCTCATGTCCTGGTTCCGACGGGGATAGGGTTAATTCTCCCCGGGCTCCGGCAGGGACACAGGTGTTCCATCCCATGGGAGCAATGCCCAGTCTGCAGCCAGCAGCTGCCGGGGAGGGGGCGGGAAGTCGCCGCTTGGGAGCGGGCTGGGGTGTCCCGGGACCGGTCGGTGAGCGGTGGAAAAGCTTATGTCATCTCCCGGGAAAACTCATCACTTGGCCAAGATTGACGAGCAGGAATAACAAATGCCTCAATGCAGGCGAAAAGGGAAAAACAAACTACCCGAAGGCATTTTTATACTTGCCACTTTAAGAATCTAGGACTAAACAGATGCTGTTGTCTCGTTCTGAATATTCCGTCGCTTACCGTTTCACATCCCTGCTTTGCTTTACTCCGACAGTCACCGTGCCTGGCTCCAGTCCTAAAAAGAAGTCAAAGGAGGAAGAACTGAGGTTACAAAACGTCACAAAAAGGAAGCAAACTTGTCAACGGCTACTCCAACTATTTAATTAGATATCAGGGTTTTGGTACCTCTAGACAAGAAGACAGATACCCTTAATCTGTCTTGGTCCTCATGCTTCAAAGTCTCCTTTCAAAAATGAAACTAGGCACTCCTTCCAGTGTCAGGCTTTCTGCTTTTCTAGTAAAACCAACGAGCAGTTCAAGAGGAAAAAGAAGCGTTACATGACACGGAGAGTGGGATGAGCAGCAGGTTGAGAAAGGCCGCAAATCCTACAAGGTTACTGACACCAAGAGAAGGGCAGGGAGCAGAGAACCGCAGAAGCTCGTACAAGACTCGGTCATGGAGCAATGAGATGGCAGCGGAAACTCTGTGCAGAGAGGTACCAAGTGACGCACGTGGGGAAAACCAGCCCTGGATTCACACACAACATTGTGCCGATCGGTATCACCGGGGAGGGACACCTGGAGATTCTGAGAGCTCAACGCTCAATAGCACCCCAGGAAAACTCAAATACAAATCCCCCGTGAGGAATTATGAGCAAAAAACCTTGTCCAAACCAAAAAAAAAGACCAAGAGGTGGCCTGAGTAAAGCAGGCAAACTCCTTCCCAGGGCGACTGCTGAGACTGAACGAGCTCTTCAGTCTAACAGAGCGACTGGAAAAAAGTGATAGAGGGCTCGAAGCTGATGCCTCACCTCGCCAATTTAATTATGAAATCAAGAATACACTTTAAAATGATTTACTGGAATACGTAACTTCAGGGGCAAGACTCAGGACTAAGAGGGAGCTGCCAGACCGCATCACGACAGAGCCCTTTCTGGCCTCGTATTTTATGCATCTACAACTCACGTCTTGGCCAAAAGAGATCAGAATGTATTCTGGATCCTGGTCTCATTCTTCACTCGTTTCCAGCGGTTTTATTGTGACTAGGAACTGACGGGGGGGAGGGAAACTAAAGGACTACATTTATACGAGCAGGAAAAGAACCGGCTTCGGACTTCTCCCGTTATAATCTCGACATGAAATCCATCTGGGGAGCGGGTAGAATCTAAGGCAAAAAAGGAGATGATCTGACATGGTCTGTACATCGCCACGGAAGGGGAAGGTGAGCATCGACACCTCCCATCACAATGCTGCACCTGGGACTCTCTGCAGATACCTGCGAACACTGAGTACAGACACAAATTGTCTTTTTGTCAAACGCGACACTCTACGAAAGAAAGAAGGCGGCCAGACTATAACTAACAACGGCCTGCCTCGGAAAGGGAATCAAGAACGAAGCGTGAAGGGAGCCGCCATAACCAGCACTGCACCCTCGCGCTGAAGGCGGCCAACAGGCCCCTGAGGTGCATTAGGAGGCGTTTTGCCAGCAGCTCGAGGGAGGTGATCCTTCCCCTCTGCTCAGGGCTGCTGAGGGCTGGGTGCTGCTCCGTCCAGACTGGGCTCCCTGGGACAAGACGGGGACTCGCCGGGGGGAGCCCAGCAAAGGGCCACAAAGATGATGAAGGGACTGGAGCACTGTTCCGATGTGGAGAGGCTGGGAGAGCTGGGACTGTTCAGCCTGGAGATGGCTCAGGGGGGCTCTTACCAACGCACACCTGATGGGAGGGAAGGAAGAAGAGGGAGCCGCGCTGTCCACCTGAGGGGGGCACGTCCTGGGCAACCTGCTCTGGGTGACCCGGCCTGAGCAGGAGGGGTTGGACTCAGTGATATCAAAGGTGCCGTGCAACCTCAACGATTCCGTGAAAGCCACAGAGAGGGATCTCGGCCTCAAGACGAGCGGCAGCATTCACCAGCCGACCCAGAGGAACAGGCTGGTGTGCAGCTAGAAAGCTGCTCCCGGCCCTTCCCGTCCACCCCGGGCTCAGGTGTGCAACCCTGCTTTGTCTCGCTGCTGAGGTCCCATCCCGCTGCGACTCTCCAGAGAATGTGGACACAAAGGAGATAAACGGGGAGACCTCTAGTTAATGGCACGGGAACCTGAAAGCATAGGATAACTTTCTGCAAACATGGGCGATGCTGCTTAGGTTCTGTCACCTACGGAAAAGAAGGAAGAAGACAAATGGGGCAAAGGATTATATAGGGATGAAATTGGAGGAAGGTACAAGAGACGTTAAAAACACTGGTATGTGCCCTGGAGGACTATTTGGTAGTCAACTCACCTGTCCGTACCCAACGGTGGGCGTGAGGTCTCTGCTCCGACTTCCACTCTCCTCCTCTTCACCGCTTCTTCCGCTGCAGGACTTTCGGACGCTTCATTGCTTCTCTTGACCTTCAAAACATTGCAAACTTCGTATTGATAAAATTCGATTTTGACTTTTCTATTTTAGAACAAAATTCAGAGTTAATATACATTCATCTTTCGCAAAATCGTTCGTCTTTATACAACAAAAACCGAAAAATGCTTGAGGAAGAAGAGATCAGCTGCCTTATTCAAACAGAAGACGAGCACTGAGAGGCCATCCAGAGAATTATGCTCAACCGCTTTCACCACGAAATACTGCTTGCCATCTTCAGAGGAGGGCCACGGAATGCCATTAGCAGGAATGTAATGCTGGCAGAGAGAGCGGGAGTTTCTTCCGGGCCATTTGGACAGGAACCCTTCACTAATTCACTCCAGTTTTAGTCACTTACCCGTATCGAAAACAAACCTACCCTGAGCTCTCATTCAACAAAAACTTTCCAAAGAAGCTTAACTTTGTTGTTTACGACACACACAGCACCTCGGAAACTACCTCCTGATTCAGCCATATCGACCCCATCCTACAGACTCTCCCGCTGAAGAGACCGGTTGACAGCTCAGCTCAGACTTGTAGAAAACACACTGAACCGAAGCCAGCAGGGCTCCTCAGGCAGGACTCCGTTCAAAGGCCGATGGAACCAACAGGACCATTTCTCCCAGCTTGGGTGGTTACGGGGGAGAATTCAGTGCCACCTTACGGTGCCTGATGGACAGCCAGAAACAGGAGAACTACAGCATTGCCGAGAGCTATGTTCTGCTTCTTCAGACTATTTAGTATATAACTTAAACCACAAACAACAAACCAAAAACAGGTACAAAACTTACAAGCGCATCACTGCCCTCGTTTCCTTCTTTACCTGTAACAGACGTATCACAAAATTTGGTGAATATTTGGTGACTGGACTGTCTTTAAGCAACTTAAAAGTATATTTTTGCATTGCACCTCACTTCCGGAGAACAAGACAAACTCCTCAGAAACCATGTTGGACTTGCATATGATACGTTGAAACCGAAAAACGGCAAATGCAGCTCTTTCAGAACTAGAATTCCTGCGAGGAATACCCGTGTCGATGGGATGGGGACAACTGCTTCTCTTGAAGCGTCAAAGGAGTCTTCAGAAGAGAAGAGGGAACATTTGCCAATCACACAAGAGACGTTATTACCAGAATTACTGTAATAATTTAGAAAAACAAATGCATTCTTTCTTTGGGACAACAGAAACAAAGAGTGTGGAGTTCAATGTCAACAAACGTCATCAAGCACAAGGAGGCAAAACACAGGTTCCATCTACACGTGCTGGCTCCAGCCGAGCTACCGACATTAAAGAACGAAGGTCGGGAGCCGCTGGGCGCTGCTTCATCCACATACTAGCTGAAGAGTCAGCAGGGCTTGGGAAGGCAAAGGGAGAGTCAGGAAATGTCAGGAACGCAATACAGGACACGAGAGAACACACTGTTCCGCTCTATTTCAAATCCACGGTACGGCCGTGCTGCGTGCAGTTTTGCTCCCTCCAATTCAAAGACACGGTAGGTGAAAGGAAAGGGAAAAGCGAGACACAGATGAGAGATGTTTCCAGAAATGATGCAAACGTAACCATAGTGACTTACCACAAGATACGTTCTGCTGAAATGAGTTGAGTTCTAGATAGACAGTGCAAATGTAGGGATAAGGCACGAGAAGGACGTTCTCATGTTTGAATCTCATCTCCGATAATCTCTCCCATTTATTCAGATCTGCGAACGATGATAAGAACAGAGCACTAACATTCCAAAGGAGCAGGCATCCTGACAACGTCTCCTTGGAAAGCTGCAAAAGTCACACCACAGGGCACATGTGCCGAAGGCAGCAAATACAATCTGGCGGTAGGAACCGCGGGAAACACCACGAGCGACACCTTACAAGAAACACTTGTCCAGGTGATCCTCTCCCAGAGCTCGCACAGCTGGGGAGTAACTAAGAGCTACGCTCCAGCGAGGAGCCCGACACCCAGACTGCAGGACACCTCATCACGCCAGGCCTCTGAGCTGGCACTTCTCACTAGGGCCCAGCGCTGGCTGCGCGTGGGCATGGACTGCCAAGTTCTGGAAACACAAGCCCACGAGCCAAACCCTCCTCGAGCATGCAGGCAAGACTGGCTGAGCTCTAGCCACGCAAACCAACAACCCCAACATTTGTTTGGGCGCTTCCTGTCTGACGATGCTCTTGGCCGCTTTCTCTTCCTGGCAGGAACAGGAATAAGTTGCTCTCCTACGTACCAGCTTCTGACAGAGAGCGAGGACGACCTCCTCCTTGCCTGCTACTACGAGGTGCGGCAATAGCGCGCTCTTCCAAGACTGGAAGGGAACGCCTTGGAGGAGGAAACACCTGGATGTCCATTACTCCTGGGCACCCAGAACCACAGGAGGGGATGCCAAAGGGCCTGATCCGATGCCCAAACTGACACACCTCAGGACTGAAAAGGCTTCTCATTCGACCAATTTACTTTTCTCTTCAACAAGAGCCTCAGCAGAGTAACTGCTTTTGAACCCTTTACACTACGGCACCTACAATATTTAATCCTAAGGTACCTTAAGAGAAAACTACCGCGGTCTTCTCTACGAGTGGCCAACGTTGCTGAGCCTGCAGGGAGCATCTGACGTTTGTCAGCCTTTTTATGCACTAGCTTTGCTTGCAATCGCATTAGGTGGGCTTCCTGGGACTTTATCAATACACATGCATTTTCTCTGGCTAAATCTGATTCGGAATGCAGGGGCGTTCATCTGAAATCCCCGCAAAACTCTCTTTTCACATCAGTTCTCTGGTGAAGGCAACAACTGAGGAGGACCTTCAGCTAAGGTAAAACTGCAAAGCTCAAAGGAGTCGTACTCCAGCTAAAGCTCTGCACGCCACTGGACACGAAGGTCGAATTACACAGTGCCCAACAGAGACAACTCATTGAACCTCTTCTTTTACGAACAGGAAAGAAAGGATACACGGAAAGACAGTGAAGTGGTCTGTAGAAAATGGATGTAAATCATCAAGATTTCCAAGGATTACTCGAATCGCTTCCTGGGGAGGCCAAAAAAAGAAACGAGAGAAGAATATTAACAATACAGCCACAATTCGACTGTGAAGTACAGTTTCAAGGCACGGAAAAAATTTACAATTACTTTACAGCTTGCACGAATCAGGGAAGAGCAGGTTCTAGCTATTTTGCTTTTCCTCCTCCCCTTCTTCTCCCCACTCCCTCCCATCACCCAGAGTGCGCTGCACTCACAGGCTCATAGAAACTGAAGTGAATTAATATCGTAGTCTTGAGCTAACGCAGAAGCATCGCTATGGACAACGGAGGCGTGCTTTTAAATTTAAGAAATTCTGCATTTCAGAATTCTCCTTTTTGCCAGCAAAACACATGCAGCGTTGACCTCTTTCAAAAGTGAACATATTCCTCTTTTTCTGAATATTGACCAAGTTCAGTTACAGAGGAACTGCAATTCAGCCCCAGCTAACTCCTGCTTTACCATCGGGAAACTTTTTCTAGTAATACCTTTCAGTATTTTCAAAAGCAAAAAAGACCAAAATAATCAAATGATTATTTTCTGCATCAATTAAAATCAGCATATTTTCATCCATAATATTTATAATGCTATTACTCTACTCTGAAGGGGTTTTTTTAAAGTAAGTAATGGGAGCATTTCTGAGCAGGCAGGATATTTGACTCATTGTCTCGGGAACGGCAGGAGGTTTCTTCTGTCTCAGGAAGAAGACGACAACAACAGAGCTCATCAGCGGTCACCAAGCTCGGTCACAAAGTACTGGCATCATCAACAGAACGTCCACTGCTCCCACCAGCTCCTCAGCTGCGAGGAAAGCGCGTGCAATTGAGCCTTAGATCAGCTGCTGCCCCGCTGGCTCACCAGTACCACCACAGCTCCTGAACAAAGGGGAGGGTGCCGCAGCTCGTCAGGCCTGAGCACTTCAAAGCACTGCTCAGGTCTGGGGCTGAAGTTTCACGTATCCAGTTTTAACAGTCGGTCGCTTCTTGGAAATACTTCAAATAAAACCATTACTCTTCTACGCTAACGCTGCCTGTTGGTGACGGCTTCTCATTTGCCACATTTTTTCACCCTCGTGCTCTCCAGGGAAGTTCCCCATCGCTCTCACTCGAAACGCTGCATTGGACAAAATGTCCTCAGTCCCGTAACAAACAAAACATTTGCTCAGCTTAACGTGCAGACAAAGTGCCAGGGACCTGCTTCCTCTCCTACCTCTAACTCCTTGACAGCACTTCCAGCGTTGAGATCAGGAGCACTGTGAAACAAACAGAGACAGTTCATCCCAGCCTCATCAAAGAGCAACGCAGCTGCATTCGTTGGAAGAGTTTAAACATCCACAAATCATCATTCCCACTGCACACAGAAAATACTTAGCAGGCAGATGAACTCCTGATTTACTGTTTGTAAAAAACATCTGGTATTCCACAAGGACTGTTTCTTTTCAATTTTCTGCCCCTTTGCGTTTTGCGTGAGGATACAATGGACGGGAGATCAGATCTTTTCAGGTGATCCTCAGGAACCTCTAGGACTGGGGTTTTGACAAGGCGCCCTCAAACCAGCACCTCTGTCTTCCAGCCGATGGCGATGCCAGTCCCCGCAACGGACTAAAAGCAGGAACCAGCAGGACACATCTCTGAATCCCCTCCACGGCGCAAACCTGCAGAGGAACGGGCCTTCACAGCATTGGACCTAAGCCCTGCGATGCTGGGAGCTGTGTACTGCCTGCATCAAGCTGTCTCCTGCTTTTCTCAGCCAGCTTCTCAAAGCTGTTTGCGGCTAGGTGTCGGCCAACAATCAAATGCAGAGGGAGAGAGGTCCCAAAGAAAATCCGAACCCATTAAAAAGTAAAGAAATCACATAACTGTTGCTTGGAAGTAAGTAAATACAGTGGAGCGTAAGGAATTATGGCACACGAGTGCTCCCTGGTACGTGCTCTGGGAGGCAGCCATTCTCCTATCCTCCACATTCAGGGTCCCCAGCCCTGAACCTTCTGACTGCCCCAGGATCTTCTGAACGCTACACGACACCACAACACACCTTCCTCTCCAAAATCAACACGGAGAACTAAACGAGGAAGGTTAATCCTCCTGGATCCGACACTATTGCAGCAAAATGCTCAAGCAAAGCTAAAGAAACGACTGCGTTTCAACTCATCCCAAAATAAAGTCATGCAACAGAATTTCAAAGAGCCAGCCTACAAAGGAAAAAGGAGACAAGTGTGGCACAAGATCGGAGGTAGCTTCAGGTCTGGAGACAGACCAGGTGGCACGATGTTCATAGCACACGCTCCTCCATCCTGCTGCAGCCAACAACAGCCACCTCCCGAGCGAACCCAGGCTCTGGCAATGGCTGCGCGCGTCTGATTGCAAAAGGAAATCCACGCACACTCATGAAACCACCCTCGAGGCAGGTGCTCGAGTCATTGCCTGTGGCATTTCAGCCCTGCTGCAACCTCACGGCCATGACAAGGGGGGTTTGGGGACGGCACGGTGCTGTTCTTTTTCTCTGACGCAGGGATACTCGCTGGCTCAAAAGGATCTCAGTTCTAGTTCCTGCACGGTTGCCACTGTCTCAAGAGAGAGTTAACTCAACAGTCTGTAAGACCTTCCAAAAGCCTCTGAGGGCACCAGCCTCCAACTGCTGTCTGCTGATGACCACAGCCCTGCAGGATGTACACGGGGAGCCACATTATGCTGAGCCACTGCTTTGGGCTGCTTTTATTTGGGAATACTATTGTTCTTAACGATTAATCAGAGGCTGAGACAGCAACAACTCATCAAGTTTCAGACCAAGTTTGAGCTCTACAGAACACTCCTTCAGCAGGACACAATCTAGAAGCACTTGCTTTGGAATACCAGCCTTAAACCCGAGCAGCTCCAGTTCCTTTTCCAGAGTAGCTCAAACACCTGTGACTATTACGGAGCGCAGCCTCCACGATTCTGAGTCCCCTCTCAAACGAAAAGCTCCAGAGCTCCTTGAGGAAGCTGGTCAAGGTTTTGCCCACTCACAAAAGCACTTGCCATCATCTCTGTGTGTCTGACCAGCAGGCACAAGAAGGTTCCTCCAGGGCAATACCCTCGGGGAAAGTCTTTTTTTCACCTCTACAAGATCATCCTCTTGACTTGTCTGACATCTTCCCCACGTGGTGGGGATCTGACCCAGCACCCTGTGCTTTAGTTACCAACTGACCAAAGGGATATCCCACAGCACAGGACGTCACGCTTAGCAATAAAACCAGGGAAAGAAGGAGGAAGGGGGGACGCTCAGCGTTATGGTGTTTGTCTTCCCAAGCAACTCTTAGGTGTGATGGAGCCCGGCTTTCCTGGAGATTAAACACCCGCCCGCCGATGGCAAGCAGAGAACGAATTCCTGATTTTGCTTTGTTTGCACGCACGGCTTTTGCTTTACTAATTAAAGTCTTTATCTCAACCCACTTTATCCTTACTTCTACCCCTCCGATTCTCTCCCTCACCCCACTGCGGGGCACCGAGTGAGCGGCTGTGTGGGGCTTCCTTGTCAGCTGGGACTAAAGCACTACAAAGACTCTAGGGCTTTTCAGGTAAACACAGAATCACAAAACGCTGTCGGTAAAAACAGCCTCTCTGTCCACTGAAGCACAAAACCCACACGTGGCAGTGAAACAGGAGCGTTTTTTACAGCTCAAATTACTCTCTTGAGCCAATGCTCAGCCTGTGCAAGCCCAGCAGCAACTTTTAAGTGACCACTTTCGGGGTCAGTGAAAGAAGGCAGGAAAGGAGGAGCCCCCAGACCTGAGTTTAGTGTCTCATACTCACTCACTGCTACCCGCAGCCGCCAAACCGCGGGGTGACTTTGCAGCTTTAACACGCTTACCTGCTGAAGTTGCCATACCGGATTTTAAATTTGTACACAAGCCCGCCTGCATGAAGGAACCTTGTTTCAGGCAACGGGTAGGTAAACGGTTTCAGCGACATCTTTCTTTCTCCCAGGATACAGCCTAGGGGAGCAGGAGAGTCAAAGGTCAATGGCTAAAACCCTCCACCAGATCTCACTCTGTCCTATGAGAAGAAGGGATGGCGCGCAGTGTTTCCTCGAGAGGCCATCTGCCGAGAGAACAGGCTTCCCACCCGCGTCTCCTACCAGTCCGACAATCGCCGATTCGGGCATTCCAATAAAGCAGGGTGGGTTTGGGCAGGCTTCGAGGACGGGCTTGCAGCAGACAGCCACCCGCCTCCAGCTGCGCTGCTCGGGCGGTGTCCCCACCAACGGCCCCGAGGCCGTACGGGCCCCTTGCCCCGGGGGAAGGCAACAAGGCCCGGGCAGGGCCGTGTGGCAGCCCGGGACCGACCCCGGCCCTGAGGGACCCCCGGCGGCGGCGGCGGCCCCCGCAGCCCCTGCGGGTGCGGCCCGGAGAAACGCGTCCCCCCCGCCGCCCCCCGGCCTCTGCCGGACGCCAGCGGCGAGAGGCAGCGCCTGCGGCCCCCGCAGCCCCGGGGCGCAGGGAGGGCCCGGGGCCGACCGGGCACGCCGGGGGAAGGCCGGGCCCCGCCGCGGACGCTGGCGCCGCTCCCCGGCCTGCCCCGGGGGGAGATGTCGCCGCCGCCTCCGCGGCCCCGCTGCCGGCCCCGACGCCCCCGGGCAGCCCCGGCGCTGGCGCCCAGCGGGCGGAGGCCCCGCCGCGCCCGCCCGTGCCTCAGGCGGGGCCGGGCCCGCGGCCGGAGCCGAGCCCAGCCGAGGGCAGCCGGGCGGGGCCGAGCCGGGCCCGTACCCGCTCCCTCCGCTCCGGCCGCCCGCTCTGCACCGGCCGCTGCTGCTGCTGCGCTTCAGAGGTGTAATAAATAGAATCATGTTTGTTAATCAAATCAGGCTTTCTTAAAGGCTGGTGAAAACTTACACTGTTTCGACTCTTCACATACTTGAATCGCAGGCATCCAGCGGGCTGTCTGGGGCACTTTGATACCTCAAGGCCTAAATCACAGGTATCTGGTGTGTTTTAACACTTCAAAGGGAAGAGCTAAGTTGTGAGACAAGCTGAAAAGAGTCTCCCCAAGGACACTGATAAAGATGAGGAGCCTTCAGCCCCACGACCATCAGGAGGCGGGACAAGACCGACCCCCTAGCAACACGTCGCTCAGACACGGAATATACCAGGATTGACACATATACGGGAACCAGAAGAGTATAGAATCAACTACTTTCGGGGAGTGGGTGTGCGCCGTTGGCGGAGCAAAGACTCCCCGGCCGCCCAGCGCTGTTTTGCTTGTTGCCGCTTGCTTAATAAACTAATTCGATTAATTGGACTGGTTCCTGTCAATTATTGGGCCACAATCTATAACAAATTTGGTGCCGTGACTCGGATAGAGGCAATTTGGCTGTAAACCTCACAGGGGGGGCGCCCCGCTGAGTAAGCAGCCCCTGTTGGGGGTTTTTACACCCAAAACCTCTACCGACGAACTCGAAATTCGGCAGTAAGCAAATAAAAGCCGGCAACCCCGTAAACTTTGTGCACGAAGACCCGAACGAAGACTCAGGAGTGAGTAAGTATAGGCCGGTGATCCGTTCGGTTGGGGTTGGGTATCCCGTAGTGTGCCTGTGTGAGACGTCCACTTGAGGACGAAGCAAGTGCGGACCCCTTAGTAGTGCGGTTCCCATCTACCGCGAGGGACTGGGCCACGAACAGGGGGAAAAGATTGTGTGTGTGTGTGAAGGCACTCTGGAAAATGGGACAGAAGAAAAGCAAGCCTTCTGATCCCATGGGTGGGTCGGTGCCTAAGGTTAGGTTACCCCAGATACCGCCAGACAGTTCGTTAGGATTAATGATTAAATATTGGGATGATTACCCTTCTAGGCAGGGTAAGGATAAAGCAAAAATGATACGTTATTGTATGGAAGTTTGGGGTGGGAAACAAATTAGAAGTGACCACCTGTATTGGCCCGTTTTTGGGTCCTTTGAAGATTGGATATGCCAGGCTTTACATATTTATGTTAATTCTAAGGAACCCTTTAGCCTGGAGGAGAGTGAATATGCACACTTGTGGATAAGGTCAGAGACTAGAGTAAATCTATATCACTTGAGAGAGAAGAAACAGGGGGGTAGGAAAAAAAAAAAAACCAATTTGTAGCTAAATCATGGACGGACATTAGAAAGAAGCTGGAGAAAGTGGAGGATTGGCAGGATAGGGGTTTGGATGAATTGTTAAGGGAAGCCCAGAAAGTGTATGTCCGCAGGGAGGAGGAAATACATAAGAGACAAGCCAGAATGTTGGTAGCTGCAGTCAGAGAAGGGCAAAGGACGTCAACCCCTGGAAAAGGGTTTGAAGCTCGCCAGATAAGACAGGAGACCCGAAAACCTTTAAGAGGGAGAGAATGGGAAACTGTGGTTTGTTTTTATTGTGGAGGAAAAGGGCATGTTAAAAAGGACTGCAGAAAGAGAATGATGGATGAGAAAATGTTCAAAGACTAGGGGTGTCAGGGGCTCTATTTGCTGGGAACCCGAGAAAAAAAAAAAAAAAAACCAAAAAAAAAAACAAACCACCAGAGCCCTTGATAAAACTAAAAGTGGGTCCCCAGCAACAAGAAATTGAGTTCCTAGTGGACTCGGGAGCAGAAAGATCTACCGTTCAAAAATTGCCCCAAGGATGTAAAATATCCTCGGCGACTATACAGGTTATTGGAGCAAAAGGAGAACCTTTTGGAATACCCGTAATAAAGGATGTGTTTTTTGAAACCCATTCTAAGGTAGGGGTGGGGTCCCTGCTACTCATGCCTGAAGCAGGCTATAATTTATTGGGCCGAGATTTGATGATTGAATTAGGAATTGGCTTAGAAGTAAAAAATGAAACACTAAAAAAAAAATAAAATTAAACTGTGTCCCTTACGAGTAATAGATGAAGAGAAAATAAATCCTGAAGTCTGGTACACCCCGGAAACAGTAGGTAAGTTAGATATTGAACCCTTTTCAGTAACAATAAGGAACCCAGAAATACCAGTCAGAATAAAACAATACCCCCTTCCTAGAGAAGGGAGACTAGGTTTGAAACCTGAGATCCAAAGATTACTTGAAAAGGGCTTGCTAGAACCCTGTATGTCTCCTTTTAATACTCCCATCCTGCCTGAAAAAAAAAAAAAAAAAAAAAAAAAAAAAAAAGCCGGATGGAAAATATAGGTTAGTACATGACTTACGAGAAATTAACCAGAGAACAATAGCTAGATTCCCGGTGGTGGCGAATCCACACACCCTCCTGAGTCAAATAGGGCCCGATAATCAATGGTATAGTGTAATAGATCTGAAGGATGCATTCTGGGCATGCCCTCTCAAAGAAGATTGCCGAGATTACTTTGCTTTTGAATGGGAAGACCCAGATAACCATCGGAAACAATTACGGTGGACGGTATTGCCCCAAGGGTTTACCGAATCTCCGAACTTGTTCGGACAAGCCTTAGAACAAATCCTGAAGGGGTATGAGTTAAGTGAAGGAGTCACGCTGGTCCAATATGTGGATGATTTGCTCCTAGCTGGTGATAGCGAAGAAAAAGTGAGGCAGGAAAGTATTAAGTTACTCAATTTTTTGAGTTTACAAGGATTGAAGGTATCAAAATCAAAACTACAATTTGTTGAGAAAGAAGTAAAATATCTGGGACACAGACTAAGCAAGGGAACTAAGAAATTAGACCCCGAAAGGGTGAATGGCATATTGTCATTACCGGCTCCTAGAACTAAAAGACAGGTTAGGCAATTATTAGGTCTCTTTGGCTATTGCAGGCAATGGATTGAGAACTATAGCAAAAAGGTGAAGTTCCTCTATACCAAATTAACTAAGGATGGATTATGGAAATGGTCGGAGGATGATGATAAACAATTAGAAACACTAAAAACTGATTTAGTAAATGCCCCGGTTTTGAGCCTGCCAGATGTAAAGAAACCATTTTATCTATTTATCAGTGTTGATGAAGGGACCGCATTTGGGGTATTAGCACAAGAATGGGCAGGAAGAAAGAAACCTGTGGGATACTTATCTAAACTCCTGGACCCTGTAAGTAGGGGTTGGCCTACCTGCCTTCAAGTGGTAGTAGCCGCAGCCCTTTTGGTAGAGGAAGCCCATAAAATTACCTTTGGAGGAGAATTGAGGGTATTATCACCTCACAACATCAGGGGAATTTTGCAACAAAAAGCTGACAAATGGATAACAGATGCCCCGGCTCCTAAAATATAAATGCATCCTAATTTCCTCTCCCAAACTGGAACTCGAGGTAACAAGCGTGCAGAATCCAGCACAGTTTTTGTATGGGGAGCCGAGTGACAAAATAAATCATGATTGTCTTTACAACATTGAGGAGCAAACAAAAATCAGACCAGATTTAGATGAGGAAGAACTTGGAGAAGGAGAAAAGCTATTTGTAGATGGATCATCCCGGGTAGTTGAAGGAAAGAGAAAATCAGCATTTGCAATCATTGATGGGAAAACATTTAGTGTAATAGAATCAGGACCTCTGAGCCCTAGTTGGTCTGCACAGGCTTGTGAACTATATGCTGTATTAAGAGCCTTGCAACTTTTAAAAGGTAAAATTGGAACCATATATACTGATTCAAAATATGCCTTTGGCGTAGTGCATACTTTTGGAAAAATTTGGGAAGAAAGGGGTTTAATAAATTCTCAAGGAAAAGGATTAATACACCAGGAATTAATAATCCAGGTCTTACAAGCATTACGAGGACCAGCGGGAATAGCCGTAGTACATTTAAAAGGACACCAAAAAGGATTAAGCCCATTAGTCAGAGGAAACAATCTTGCTGATCAAGAAGCAAAAAGAGCGGCATTAATGGTGATCCAGACTAAAAGAACTCGGGAGGACTGTATAACTTGTGGAAAGGAATCAGACGAATTCCCATGTTATGAGTGTTGGAAGGATTTTGGAATCGATGCAGTCCCTTGCAGATGTCTAATTTATGATGAGTGTGACAACCCCAAGTATAGCCATTGCCATCTACACGGAAAAATTCACTCAATCCTGAGTTTTACAGTGCAGGAAAAAGATAAGCTGACTCAGATGGGAATCAGGGAGACAGAAAAAGGAAAGTGGAAACTCCCGGATGGCCGGGAAGTTCTCCCAAAACCTCTGGCTTTGAAAATCATGCAAAAATTCCATGAGAACACCCATTGGGGAACTCAGGCGTTAGTGGGTCAGTTTGCCACAAAGTATGTGTGCATTGGTATATACAATATAGCAAAGAGAACAGTTAGCGAATGTATGACATGCAAAAGGGTCAATAAACATCAGTTACGGGGAAAAAGCCCTGGGGGGAAGGGAACTGGCTCACAGACCATTTGCTAAAATCCAGCTAGACTTCACTGAACTTCCAAAGGTGGGACGATATAAATACTTATTAGTAATCATAGACCACCTAACCCATTTTGTGGAAGCTTTCCCGACAGCTAGAGCCACCGCTCAAACCGTAGTGAAGACTTTGCTGGAAAATATAATCCCTAGGTATGGATCCATTGAGGTAATAGACTCTGATAGGGGCTCCCATTTTGTTTCAAAAATAGCAAGGGAAGCTCTCTCCTCTTTGGGGACAAAATGGGAATATCATACTCCCTGGCATCCACAAAGCTCGGGAAAGGTAGAAAGAGTAAATGGGGAAATAAAGAAACAGCTCACAAAATTGATGTTAGAAACTAAGATGTCATGGGTAAAGTGCCTCCCCTTAGCACTATTGAATATAAGAACACAGCCCCGAACTGATGTAGGAATTTCCCCCTTTGAAATGTTATATGGGATGCCATACGATTTAGAAATTCCGCAGGACCACCCCCAACTTGAAAATTCACAAATTAGACCTTATATAATTCAACTCATGGCTAGGAGAGTAAAGCTGCGGAATAAGGGCTTAGTAGTACAGAGACCCCCCTTGGATGTAGCCATGCATAACATAAAGCCAGGAGACAAAGTGCTAATCAAATCATGGAAAGAGTCCTCATTAACCGCCCCCCCCCGTTGGGAAGGGCCCTATCTCGTTTTACTCACCACAGAAACAGCCATCCGGACAGCAGAGAGAGGCTGGACTCATGCGAGCCGCGTAAAAGGACCATTAAAAAAACTATTCTTGGGAAGTGACAAGCCCGCCTGGAGATCTGAAGATTGCCTTCCGGAGGTTGTAAATGGACACACATATAACTGTGGTACAAGTGAGCGACTACAGCATATCGGTGGGGTACGGTTACGGTGATACAGGGGACATAAGAATCAAGTGTGACATTCTGAGCTGTAATTGTTATCCTTTTTATTTGTTTTATTTGTAAAGGGTGTCGAGAACGGAGGGGGACCCATTGCCGTTACGGGATACCCCCTCGAGGGGTTTGCCAACCTTGTGGGGACAAAGAGCGTGAGCTCACCAAATTGGCTCTAAACATAAAAATATTTAATGGTGAAATCCAGGAGCAATCTAGTGAATGGCGGGAGATATTTGCACGGGGTATTAAACCCGAGTACTATTACTATCACCCTAGCGAACCTGCTCCATTTGTAATTGACATTATTAAAGTGTGTTGTCGCAAGACACTTAAAGGGGTTCAGTGCGATTCACCTGAAATGCACAGAAGCAAGCGACTAAAAATTGCATTTATTCTCCTGAAGACTACCCCTGCTGCTGAGAAGATGATACCCCTCGTGGCTCGAAGCAACCGAGTTGACGAGCGAGGCAGAGGAGTACAAAGCTGTGGAGAACAGAACCCAAAGAGTGGGACTGTACAAAGCCACTGGGAGGACTGCCTCAGTGTTAACCAAGGGAATCGCAGGAAATGCCCCGGGAGGAGTGATAGCACTGAAAAGGACTGGGTAATTGGAGTGAGTGTTCAAACTAAACTTATTAGCCGGCCGGGTTTCCACCCTTCTCGCCACACTCTAATTTTAATTTTACTAAATCTTGTAGGTGTCTTATTGTTTGCACAGCAAGGGGGGTTGTGTGTTGCTCTGGATGAGGAATGCTGCGTATATGCAGATCACACTGGAGTAGTTAGAGACACCATGACAAAACTACGAGAAGGATTAGAAAAAAGAAAGAAAGAAAGAGAAGCACAGCAAAGTTGGTATGAATCCTGGTTCAATTATTCCCCATGGATGACTACGCTATTGTCTACCATCGCGGGACCTATGCTACTATTAATTTTGGGATTAACATTTGGCCCTTGTATATTGAACAGAGTAATTGAAATTGTAAAGGGCAGACTGGAAGCTGCCCATTTAATGCTTCTCAGGGCTAAATACGAGTCATTAGATCAGGAACCAGCAATAGAAGAAACATTAGCTTTAAGTCACGCTGAACTCCAAAGATTTGATGAACAAAATGGTAAATAAAAAAAAAAAAAAAAAAAAAAAAGGGGGGATTGTAATAAATAGAATCATGTTTGTTAATCAAATCAGGCTTTCTTAAAGGCTGGTGAAAACTTACACTGTTTCGACTCTTCACATACTTGAATCGCAGGCATCCAGCGGGCTGTCTGGGGCACTTTGACACCTCAAGGCCTAAATCACAGGCATCTGGTGTGTTTTAACACTTCAAAGGGAAGAGCTAAGTTGTGAGACAAGCTGAAAAGAGTCTCCCCAAGGACACTGATAAAGATGAGGAGCCTTCAGCCCCACGACCATCAGGAGGCGGGACAAGACCGACCCCCTAGCAACACGTCGCTCAGACACGGAATATACCAGGATTGACACATATACGGGAACCAGAAGAGTATAGAATCAACTACTTTCGGGGAGTGGGTGTGCGCCGTTGGCGGAGCAAAGACTCCCCGGCCGCCCAGCGCTGTTTTGCTTGCTGCCGCTTGCTTAATAAACTAATTCGATTAATTGGACTGGTTCCTGTCAATTATTGGGCCACAATCTATAACAGAGGCGGCTGCGTTTGGGGCTGGGGGCACCCCAGAGGGTCGAGCGTGAGCCCAGAGCCCGGAGGAGTTGGCCTTTGCCCTGTGGCAGGTCTCGCAGCTGCCTTCAGAGGGGTCCGGGCTCTGCCCCGGCCTCGCAGGCCAGAGTTAAGCAGACACAACTGAAAACACAAACTGTCAAGCAGACACAACTGAAAAGCTCTGATGAGCAGTGACCCAGCTGAGCAATGATCAAAAAGAAGCCACTTTTGATGGCACTGAAGCCTAACCGATACAGTCGCTGGTACAAAAATTCTTGAAATGTGGCCTACTAAGAGAACGTGAGTCCGAGTCCGATACTCCTGTATTACCAGTTCAGAAAGCAGATGGAAAGTCTTACAGATTAGTACGGGACTTGAGAGCTATTAATCCCATGGTCCAGGATATCCACCCTGTGGCAGCAAACCCACAGCGACTGTTAGCCACTCTCACTGACGACCAAGGGTGGTTTACAGCGTTAGATTTGAAAGATGCCCTTTTCTGCATCCCGCGTGAACCTGAGGGTCAGGAATTGTTTGCCTTTGAGTGGGAAAATCCTGAAACGGGACCTCTGAACCACTACAAGAGAAGTGGAAAGGACCCTTTCAAGTCCTGTCAACTTCATCCACTGCAGTTGAGCTGGACGGAAAAGGACCGCGGATTCATTACTCTAGAATTACAAAGGCCCCTGAATCTTGGACAGCAGAACAACAATCTCCTCTGAATATTAAAATAAAGAGAAACTAATCCTTTGTTAAAAGACATAATGGAACATAGACCTTTGGATGATATCAAGAAATGAATTTATTTAGGGTGAGACTATTAATGAGTATGATAATCACAGTTGTGGGACAGTGGGTCGAGAGAAACATTGGAATAAAGGGAAATGATTGAGAAAGTAACACAGTTTTAGGGTTCGTTGCAGGGTTTGGGAGGATGCACAACCTCTCGAGTGTAACTGCTTGCGTACCAATGCCAAGATCGGCATCTCATTCTCTACCTTGGGGGCGACACCGATAAATATGACCTATTTAGAAAAACTAGGTAACGTCACCCAGGCAACCCAGAGGGCAAACGCAACCTATTATTTAGACAAAAACAACCAACGCCGTCGTAGAGGAGCTGATGTATTACAAGACCCTACTTTAGGGAGAGCAGGAGATAATCGTACTGTGTTTGGACATCCAAACGGAACCCACTGTCCCGCAGGGTCCAATCACACGAATGACGGATTTTTGAACTGGGTGGTAGAGAATGCAGTCGCTGGACCAAAACTTAGTCTGGAATTCCATGCTTTGTGTGTCGCCACCACCGACGCTACAAATACCGCCGTGTTGCCAGAATGTAAGACGTTAAGACAACCTTCAGGGACTTGGAAAAATAGAGTAGAAGAACATTGGAAATATACGGGAATAGGGACTTGGAGTTTTGCCTGGGGATCGAAGCCCAAATCAGAAGCTGTAGTTGCCTGGAATCCTTCTTACAGTTGCTCAGTTATTACTTGTCACATAAACCAGCCGAATATGAGCCGCTGCGATTTCATGAGGCTTCCTGAAATAACTGAAAGGGCATTGAATATGAGCGTTACTTGTAGCTCCTCACCAAGCAGGTGTTTGGAAAATGGAAAGACAGGAATTCCAGCTGCTGGCTATACTGTTTGTGTTCTAAGCAATGGTCACCGGCGACCTTTTTAACTTGGGCTAAACAGACGGACCAAGTGACATTAGGGATGCTAACTCGCTGTCCCTCATGGAAAGAATCACCTCTCCAGGTACAGCACTGGGCTCGAGGAAAGAGAGCTGCAGGCTCAGGAGAGAGCTGGAAACCCCCAAGTACTGCCACACAAGTAGGATGGGGCTTTCGAGCTTTTCTGTTCCCTGGAATGATGGATTAGAGAACAGATACACAGTGGCCAATTTAGCGCTACAAGTAGAAGTCCCGGCCAGCGCAGCAGCACAAAGTCTAAAGGAACTGAATGCGCAAGTTCAGGCAAATTCGCAGGTAACACTTCCGAAGAGGTTGGCTTTGGACTTGTCGCTGCTTAAAGAACACGGAGCGTGTGGATACTTGAAACTGGCTCACGGTCGCTGCTGCGTCCATATTCCAAATGGAACAGAAAACCTAAATGATCCGCTTGAGGCTATGGAGAGGCAGCAAGGCAATCTCAAGATCTCAGACGAAGTGCGGAGGATGCATGGATAAACAAATTACCAGCAAAATTAGGGGGTTTCTCACCTGCAGGATGGCTGGCCTCATTAGTGCAGAGAAGCATAGTTATTGTAGTTGTAATAATTGTATTTGTTCTGATTCTAGCGTGTAAAGAAAGGCACGGAAAGAGCTATTTGGGGATAAAAGTTGGGTTTCTGATCTCTGTGTAGAAGCCTGTAGAACAGTCTAAGTATTGCTTTAGTTTTACTTCGAGTAGTGTAAGTACTACTGTAGTTTGTAAATAATGTAAGTATTGCTTTGGCTTTGGTAGTAATGAGGGTTGAAGCCTAAAAGCTACGAACCCTCAAAAGAAAAGGAGGGGTTGATACTGTCGCTGGTGATAGAGCAGCCTCGAAGAGCACGAAAGGACACGGACACAGCTGGGGGGGAAGGTCCCTCAGGCCTTACTGGTCCCGAGTTAAAAAGAACACCTGGGTCCCTCCTGACTGCAATAACGTCGCTGAGTCCGAAATGCTTTGGGAGCGGCTGGGTTAGAGATCTGCCGGGTTTAGCTGCACAGAAGGAAGCCTTGAGACATCGTACCCTCGAGCAGAGTAGATGGGGAGAGATGCTGGAAGAAGCGAGTTTGGCGAGAACAGGAGTCGCAGACTAAGCCAAAAGACGAACTGAGTGTGCGCGAAGGCCGAGCCCAACCAGCGGACACGGGGAGGAAGACTATGGACGACCAGCAGAGGGCCCTGGAAGACCAGCAACGGACAGGGATGCGCATGCCTCAAGGACGTTTACATATATTCATGAGTTCTAGGGGATAGTATGAACGAATACGTGAACCATTTCTGGGAAATGCAATGAATCCGTATATTCCGATTGCTTATAACCTTTGTAGTTGAGCAACTCGGGGCGCACACGAGGCGGAGCGATCCCCTGTGCGCCCAGCGCTGCCATAAAGAACGCCTGCTTTGACACTCCAAAATTGAGTCTTAGAGAGTCCTTAATCGCCGGCTCACGGTAACACAGGAGTGTTATCCCTTTGTTACCAACGACGGGCCGCTGCTTTGTTTGTAACAATATGCTAATTAAAATGTCGTTTGTTTCCTACTAACCCTCTCACTGGGTGAGAAACAGCTAATTACTGACCTTCTGACTTTGTGAGAAAATAGTCACTGAGCTGACGCTACAGGTAGTGATAATGAGGAGACAGCCAGAAGTAGCTCATCACCAAGGATGGGATAACGAGTAGTTAATCGCTTCAGGGTTCTTCTATGCGTCAAGTGTGTGTTCCTGTACGATTGGGACAGAGCTGGGGCTGCTTCAAGGAACATCCTTATCATCCTCAAGGGGTTGGCAAACTTTTACTGGCCTGAGACGACTTGACACCTTAAAAGGGTGATGTGAGGAAGGGTCTCCTCACCCAAACGACCACCGAGACGCTCACGCTTGCGCAGAAGTGTTTTGCTGACACAGTAAAACTTAATACGCGTGTGCAAAAAGGCCGTTCGGTCATCCTAAAGAATCTGTAAGCCCGGGTGGAGTTACCTATTAGGCAGGCGGAATTAGGAGAATCTTTTGTGTATAAATAATGGGTGAATATCCCCGGTAAGGTGTGCTCGGTTGGTGGGTTTTCCCCCTAGCACCCGACGTCGAATAAAGCAACATCTCCTCTCTAAACTACTTCAGGTTTCGAGGGCTTTTACTTCAGGCAACACCTTTGCTGTGTGAAGGACACACTTTCCACTAAAACAAAGAGCTCCACCTCGTTAAAGCATGCGGTGCCCAGCGCTCACTGGCTGCTGACGGCCCAGCCCGGGGAACCGGCTCAGACAAGCGCTCGCACCACTTTGGTGCTGCTCGGGGGCATCTGGCCTCCTCCTGCCTCTCAGGAAAGGTCTACAGATCCCAAACACAGCTCTGAGATGAAAAAAAAAGGAAAAGAAAGAGACGGTGTTCATTTAAAGATACAGGTACTGAGAAGGTCTCAAGCTTCTGGAGTACCATTTGCATTTTCTTACACAAACGATCCAGCGCAGGGTCAGCAGAGCCGGGAGACAAACGCAGCCGCCGTGGAGCCCCTGCCCTGGCGAGGCTGGGTCTGCGGTGCCGGGCCCGACCTGGGGCTCCCAACGGACACTTCGGGGCGACACGGACCAGGAGCAAAACCTTGGCCAAAGCCGGGGGGAAGCACGTCCCGGCCCCGGGAGCCCTGAGTGTCCCCTGGGAGTGCAAAGCCTGGCAGCTGCCCTTCCTCCCGCTCCTCCCGCTGCAGCCGGCGCCGGCGACCCCAAACGCCCCGGGGGCCGGGCTGAGCCACGACAGGAATGGCCCCGGGCCCAGAGCCCCGCGGCTGCGAGCGGAGCGCGAGGGGCCACCGGCTGCGGGCCGGGGCCAGCGCGGGTCCCTGCAGCACGGCGCCCGCCACGGGCACAGCACTCCCCAACCCCCACTGCTCTCGCCCAGCCACGAGCACAGCCCCATCCTCAACCCCCCCAGCAGCACGGGGCTGAGTCGCCATCAGTGTGGGGCCACAGGCCCTCGCCGGGGACGCCGTGGGCACGAGCGCGGGCTCGGAGACCTCCTGCCCAGGGCCTGCCCGTGCGGAGCGGGACGAGGAGCTGCAGCGCCCGGTGCGCGGGGCCCAGGGGCCGGTTCCTGCCCGCGGGAAGCGTTGGTTTTGCAAGGGAGAAAAGCCGTTTTCCGTCAGAGGTGACACGGGAAGGGAATGACGAGACACAGGGGCTCCAGCAAAGGCTCCTGGAACGGCTCTTCTGGCACAGACAAAAGGACGAACTGATTCCCAGCGGATCAGTGCCCAGAGGGGTGGGCACACGTTTAACCAGGGCTAATGACATTGAGCCATTTCACCAGAAAAGGAACCAAATAAACAGCTCAGCCGCGCCCTCCAGGTGGAGAAGAGAAGGAAAGAGCGGCGGGACATCGGGAAGGGTCTGAGGCGCTGGGACAGGCCGTGAGCCCTGGAGCACCGAACCGAGGGGAAACGGGAGGGGAAATTGGGCCGGGATCAGGGGATAGAAAGGTGTGCTTCAGGCACCAGAAGTGGGCCTGCTTGCTAGGCCGCCCGCTCGTGCAAGAACGTGAACAAAAGCGTGCTTCACAGAGGATTCTGCCCGAGCCCATTTTATTCGGACCGAAACGCATTTCTCCCACCGCCATCACACGGCGCCCGCGGGCACCGGCTCGGCTGGGTTCGGCTGGGCTCGGCTCAACTCGGCTGGGCTCGGCTGGTTTCGTCTGGTCTCGCTGGGGTTCGGCTGGGCTCGGCTGGGTTCGGCTGGGCTCGGGTGCGAGCCCTGCGGGCCGGGCCGGGCCGGGCCGTGCGGCGGGAGGCCCGGGGAGCGGCGGGGCAGGTCTGGGCGCGGAGGGGGCCGGGGGGTCCCGGTGGATGCGGGCGGGGGCTGCGGGCAGCGGGCGAGTGGGCCTTGCTGGGCGGAGGCCGAGGAGGCGGCGGCGGGGCCCGAGGGCGGGAGCACCGCGGCTCCCCGCGGGAGCAGGCCGAGGCGCAGGCCGAGGCCGGGCCGGCGGGTGCCCCCGGGTGCGGGGCCGGGCCCGGGCCCGAGCGCTCTCCCGGGGGGCAGCTCCTCCTGCCGCCGCCGGCCCCGACGGGCCCTGCGGGCTGGGCCGGAGCGCGGCCGCGGCAGAGCCTGCCGCCGCCCGGGGGAAGGGGCCGGGTGCGGGCCAGGCTGGGGGCAGCGGTGCTCCCCCCGCTCCCCGCAGCCCCTGCGGAGCCCCGCGCGCGGCCCTGCCCCCGCCCGCCGCTGCTGGGGCCGGGCTCTGGCAGGGCGGCAGGCAGCGGGCTGCCCGCTGGGCAGGGGGGGTGCGGAGACGGGCCGGGCTCTGGCGACAGGCCAGACAGCAGGGAAGGGCTGTCCAGAAATGGCCGCCAGGAGCCCTGGCGAGGGGCCGTGCTCAGTGCTGCAGAGAAGGCAAAAAACCCCCGGGGCCGTGTGCCGGTCGGCCCGGGGGAAGAAATTCCTTCCTGAGCCCAGAACCGGCGATCGGCTGCTCCCGGAGCGTGTGAGCAAGAGCTGCCGCCCGTCCCCCCGGGGCTGCCCTGGCTCCAGGGGACACCAGCACTGCCCGACCCCTTCCCTCCTCCCGCTGGAGGCATCTCGGGGGCTTCCCAGCACGGACACCTCAGACGGGTTTCTGCCTCTGCCGGCTCTCTCTCATCCCAGATGGCTACCAAGAGCTCGTGCCAGGCAGCGATGGGAGCTGCTGGGCGTCTTTGCACGGAAAGCGTTGTTATAGATTGAGGCCCAATAATTGACAGGAACCAGTCCAATTAATCGAATTAGTTTATTAAGCAAGCGGCAGCAAGCAAAACAGCGCTGGGCGGCCGGGGAGTCTTTGCTCCGCCAACGGCGCACACCCACATCCCGAAAGTAGCTGATTTTCTATACTCTTCTGGTTCCCGTATATGTGTCAATCCTGGTATATTCCGTGTCTAAGCGACGTGTTGCTAGGGGGTCGGTCTTGTCCCGCCTCCTGATGGTCGTGAGGCTGAAGGCTCCTCATCTTTATCAGTGTCCTTGGGGAGACTCTTTTCAGCTTATCTCACAACTTAGCTCTTCCCTTTGAAGTGTTAAAACACACCAGATGCCTGTGATTTAGGCCTTGAGGTGTCAAAGTGCCCCAGACAGCCCGCTGGATGCCTGCGATTCAAGTATGTGAAGAGTCGAAACAGTGTAAGTTTTCACCAGCCTTTAAGAAAGCCTGATTTGATTAACAAACATGATTCTATTTATTACAGCGTCCTCCAGGATCTACCCGGAACTCCTGGCAGGGATGCCCCAGAGTGTTTTGGCCTGGGTAGCAGCCCCAGACTCCTCCGAGAAAGCTTCCTTAGCTGGTGGTTTTTTGTGGGGGAAACTCTCTGCTCCGGGATCTACCCAAAACCTCTGCGGTGCATCTTCCAGAGTCTTCTAACCTCTGGATTCGGGACCTGAGATCCCGGGAAGCAGCCCCAGACTCCTCCAGGGAAGCTTCCCGAGGGGTTTCATCTTTTTTAGGGAAATACTGTCCTCCGGAATTTCCGTATGGCTCCTCCCGAGCATCTCCCAGAGTCATTTAATCCCTGTTTTCGGGATGTGAGATCCCGGGAAGCAGCCCCAGACTCCTCCAGGGAAGCTTCCCGAGGGGTTTCGTCTTTTTTAGGGAAAACTCTGTCCTCCGGGATCCACCTGAGACTCCTCCCAGGCATCTCCCAGAGTCTTTTGTCGCCTGTTTTCGGGATGTGAGATCCCGGGAAGCAGCCCCGGACTCCTCCAGGGAAGCTTCCCAAGGGGTTTATTCTTTCTTATGGAAACTCTGTCCTCCGGGATCTCCTTGTGGCTCCTTCCAGGCATCTCCCAGAGTCTTTTGAGCCCTGTTTTAGGGAGCTGAGATCCCGGGAAGCAGCCCCAGACTCCTTCAGGGAAGCTTCCCGAGGGGTTTCTTCTTTTTTAGGGAAACTCCCTCCTCCGGGATCCACCTGAGACTCCTCCCAGGCATCTCCCAGAGTGTTTTGACCCCTTTTTTTGGGATGTGAGATCCGGGGAAGAAGCCGCAGACTCCTCCAGGGAAGCTTCCCGAGGGGTTTCTTCTCTTTTAGGAAAACTCTGTCCTCCGGGATCCACCTGAGACTCCTCCCAGGCATATCCCAGATTCTTTTGACCCCTGTTTTTAGGGAGCTGAGATCCCGGGAAGAAGCCCCAGACTCCTCCAGGAAGCTTCCCGAGGGGTTTCTTGTTTTTTAGCGGAATACTGTGCTCTGGAATTCCGCTATGGCTCCTCCCAGGCATCTTCCAGAGTCTTTTGACCCCTGTTTTCGGGATGTGAGATCCCGCGAAGCAGCCCCCGACTCCTCCAGGGAAGCTTCCCGAGGGGTTTTTGTCTTTTTTGGGAAAACTCTGTCCTCTGGGATCCACCTGAGACTCCTCCCAGGCATCTCCCAGAGTCTTTTGAGCCCTGTTTTAGGGAGCTGAGATCCCGGGAAGCAGCCCCAGACTCCTCCAGGGAAGCTTCCCGAGGGGTTTCTTCTTTCGTAGGGAAACTCTGTCCTCCGGGATCTCCTTGTGGCTGCTTCCAGGCATCTTCCGGAGTCTTTTGACCCCTGATTTCGGGATGTGAGATCCCGGGAAGCAGCCCCAGACTGCTCCAGGGAAGCTTCCCGAGGGGTTTCTTCTTTCTTAGGAAAACTCTATCCTCTGGGATCCACCTGAGACTCCTCCCAGGCATCTCCCAGAGTCTTTTGAGCCCTGTTTTAGGGAGCTGAGATCCCGGGAAGCAGCCCCAGACTCCTCCAGGGAAGCTTCCCGAGGGGTTTCTTCTTTTTTAGGAAAACTCTGTCCTCTGGGATCCAGCTGTGGCTCCTCCCAGGCATCTCCCAGAGTCTTTTGACCCCTGTTTTCGGGATGTGAGATCCCGAGAAGCAGCCCCAGACTCCTCCAGGGAAGCTTCCCGAGCGGTTTTTGTCTTTTTTGGGAAAACTCTGTCCTCTGGGATCAACCTGAGACTACTCCCAGGCATCTCCCAGAGTCTTTTGACACCTGTTTTCGGGATCAGAGATCCCGGGAAGCAGCCCCAGACTCCTCCAGGGAAGCTTCCCGAGGGGTTTCTTCTTTCTTATGGAAACTCTGTCCTCCGGGATCTCCTTGTGGCTGCTTCCAGGCATCTTCCGGAGTCTTTTGACCCCTGATTTCGGGATGTGATATCCCGGGAAGCAGCCCCAGACTCCTCCAGGGAAGCTTCCCGAGGGGTTTCTCCTTTTTTAGGAAAATTCTGTCCTTCAGGATCCACCTGAGACTCCTCCCAGGCGTCTCCCAGAGTCTTTTCCCATCCGGTATCGGGATGTGAGATCCTGGGAAGCAGCCCCAGACTCCTCCAGGCAAGCTTCCCGAAGGGTTTTTGTCTTTTTAAGGAAAACTCTGTCCTCCGGGATGCACCTGAGACTCCTCCCAGGCATCTCCCAGAGTGTTTTGACCCCCTTTTTTGGGATGTGAGATCCCGGGAAGCAGCCGCAGACTCCTCCAGGGAAGCTTCCCGAGGGGTTTCTTCTCTTTTAGGAAAACTCTGTCCTCAGGGATCCACCTGAGACTCCTCCCAGGCATCTTCCGGAGTCTTTTGACCCCTGTTTTTAGGGAGCTGAGATCCCGGGAAGCAGCCCCAGACTCCTCCAGGGAAGCTTCCCGAGGGGTTTCTTCTTTTTTAGCGGAATACTGTGCTCTGGAATTCCGCTATGGCTGCTCCCAGGCATCTTCCAGAGTCTTTTGACCCCTGTTTTCGGGATGTGAGATCCCGGGAAGCAGCCCCAGACTCCTCCAGGGAAGCTTCCCGAGGGGGTTTTCTCTTTTTTGGGAAAACTCTGTCGTCCGGGATCCACCTGAGACTCCTCCCAGGCATCTTCCAGAGTCTTTTGAGCCCTGTTTTAGGGAGCTGAGATCCCGGGAAGCAGCCCCAGACTCCTCCAGGGAAGCTTCCCGAGGGGTTTCTTCTTTCTTAGGGAAACTCTGTCCTCCGGGATCTCCTTGTGACTGCTTCCAGGCGTCTTCCGGAGTCTTTTGACCCCTGATTTCGGGATGTGAGATCCCGGGAAGCAGCCCCAGACTCCTCCAGGGAAGCTTCGCGAGGGGTTTCTTCTTTCTTAGGAAAACTCTGTCCTCCGGGATCCACCTGAGACTCCTCCCAGGCATCTCCCAGAGTCTTTTGACGCCTGTTTTTGGGATGTGAGATCCCGGGAAGCAGCCCCAGACTCCTCCAGGGAAGCTTCCCGAGGGGTTTCTTCTATTTTATGGGAATACTGTGCTCTAGAATTCCGCTATGGCTCCTCCCAGGCATCTTCCAGAGTCTTTTGACCCCTGATTTCGGGATGTGAGATCCCGGGAAGCAGCCCCAGACTCCTCCAGGGAAGCTTCCCGAGGGGTTTTTGTCTTTTTTGGGAAAACTCTGTCCTCCGGGATCCACCTGAGACTCCTCCCAGGCATCTCCCAGAGTCTTTTGACCCCTGTTTTCGGGAGCTGATATCCTGGGAAGCAGCCCCGGACTCCTCCAGGGAAGCTTCCCGAGGGGTTTCTTCTTTTTTATGGGAATACTGTGCTCCGTAATTCCGCTGTGGCTCCTCCCAGGCATCTTCCAGAGAATTTTGACCGCTGTTTTAGGGAGCTGGGATCCCGGGAAGGAGCCCCAGACTCCTCGACGCAAGCTTCCTGAGTGGTTTTTGTCTTTTTTAGGAAAACTCTGTCCTCCGGGATCCACCTGTGGCTCCCCCCAGGCATATTCCGGAGATTTTGACCCCTGTTTTCAGGATGTGAGATCCCGGGAAGCAGCCCCAGACTCCTCCAGGGAAGCTTCCCGAGGGGTTTCTTCTTTCGTAGGGAAACTCTGTCCTCCGGGATCTCCTTTTGGCTGCTTCCAGGCATCTTCCGGAGTCTTTTGACCCCTGATGTAGGGATGTGAGATCCCGGGAAGCAGCCCCAGACTTCTCCAGGGAAGCTTCCTGAGGGGTTTCTTCTTTCTTAGGAAAACTCTGTTCTCTGGGATCCACCTGAGGCTCCTCCCAGGCATCTCCCAGAGTATTTTCACCCCTGTTTTAAGGAGCTGAGATCCCGGGAAGCAGCCCCAGACTCGTCCAGGGAAGCTTCCCGAGGGGTTTCTTCTTTTTTATGGAAACTCTGTCCTCCGGGATCTCCTTGTGGCTCCTTCCAGGCATCTTCCGGAGTCTTTTGACCCCTGTTTTCGGGATGTGAGATCCCGGGAAGCAGCCCCAGACTCCTCCAGGGAAGCTTCCCGAGGGGTTTCTTCTTTCTTAGGGAAACTCTGTCTTCCGGGATCTCCTTGTGGCTGCTTCCAGGCATCTTCCGGAGTCTTTTGACCCCTGATTTTGGGATGTGAGATCCCGGGAAGCAGCCCCAGACTCCTCCAGGGAAGCTTCGCGAGGGGTTTCTTCTTTCTTAGGAAAACTCTGTCCTCTGTGATCCAGCTGTGGCTCCTCCCAGGCATCTCCCATAGTCTTTTCACCCCTGATTTCGGGATGTGAGATCCCGGGAAGCAGCCCCAGACTCCTCCAGGGAAGCTTCCCGAGGTTTTTCTTCTCCTTTAGGGAAACTCTATCCTGGAGGATCCACCTGAGACTCCTCCCAGGCATCTCCCAGAGTCTTTTGAGCCCTGTTTTAGGGAGCTGAGATCCCGGGAAGCAGCCCCAGACTCCTCCAGGGAAGCTTCCCGAGGGGTTTCTTCTTTCTTAGGGAAACTCTGTCCTTCGGGATCTCCTTGAGGCTGCTTCCAGGCATCTTGCGGAGTCTTTTGACCCCTGTTTTTGGGATGTGAGATCCCGGGAAGCAGCCCCAGACTCCTCCAGGGAAGCTTCCCGAGGGGTTTCTTCTTTCTTAGGGAAACTCTGTCCTCCGGGATCTCCTTGTGGCTGCTTCCAGGCATCTTCCGGAGTCATTTGACCCCTGATTTCGGGATGTGAGATCCCGGGAAGCAGCCCCAGACTCCTCCAGGGAAGCTTCGCGAGGGGTTTCTTCTTTCTTAGGGAAATTCTGTGCTCCGGGATCTCCTTGTGGCTGCTTCCAGGCATCTTCCGGAGTCTTTTGACCCCTGATTTCGGGATGTGAGATCCCGGGAAGCAGCCCCAGTCTCCTCCAGGGAAGCTTCCCGAGGGGTTTCTTCTTTTTTAGGAAAACTCTATTCTCTGGGATCCACCTGAGGCTCCTCCCAGGCATCTCCCAGAGTATTATGACCCCTGTTTTTAGGGGCTGAGATCCCGGGAAGGAGCCCCAGACTCCTCCAGGGAAGCTTCCCGAGTCGTTTTTGTCTTTTTTAGGAAAACTCTGTCCTCCGGGATCTCCTTGTGGCTCCCCCCAGGCACATTCCGGAGATTTTGACCCCTGTTTTCAGGATGTGAGATCCCGGGAAGCAGCCCCAGACTCCTCCAGGGAAGCTTCCCGAGGGGTTTTTGTCTCTTTTGGGAAAACTCTGTCCTCCGGGATCCACCTGAGACTCCTCCCAGGCATCTCCCAGAGTCTTTTGAGCCCTGTTTTAGGGAGCTGATATCCCGGGAAGCAGCCCCAGACTCCTCCAGGGAAGCTTCCCGAGGTTTTTCTTCTCTTTCAGGGAAACTCTATCCTCCGGGATCCACCTGAGACTCCTCCCAGGCATCTCCCAGTGTCTTTTGAGCCCTGTTTTTGGGATGTGAGATCCCGGGAAGGAGCCCCAGACACCTCCAGGGAAGCTTCCCGAGGGGTTTCTTCTTTCTTAGGGAAACTCTGTCCTCCGGGATCTCCTTGTGGCTGCTTCCAGGCATCTTCCGGAGTCTTTTGGCCCCTGATTTTGGGATGTGAGATCCCGGGAAGCAGCCCCAGACTCCTCCAGGGAAGCTTCCTGAGGGGTTTCTTCTATCTTAGGAAAACTCTGTTCTCTGGGATCCACCTGAGACTCCTCCCAGGCATCTCCCAGAGTCTTTTGAGCCCTGTTTTAGGGAGCTGAGATCCCGGGAAGCAGCCCCAGACTCCTCCAGGGAAGCTTCCCGAGGGGTTTCTTCTTTTTTAGGAAAACTCTGTCCTCTGTGATCCAGCTGTGGCTCCTCCCAGGCATCTCCCAGAGTCTTTTCACCCCTGATTTCGGGATGTGAGATCCCGGGAAGCAGCCCCAGACTCCTCCAGGGAAGCTTCCCGAGGTTTTTCTTCTCCTTTAGGGAAACTCTATCCTGGAGGATCCACCTGAGACTCCTCCCAGGCATCTCCCAGAGTCTTTTGAGCCCTGTGTTAGGGATGTGAGATCCCGGGAAGCAGCCCCAGACTCCTCCAGGGAAGCTTCCCGAGGGGTTTCTTCTTTCTTAGGGAAACTCTGTCCTTCGGGATCTCCTTGAGGCTGCTTCCAGGCATCTTGCGGAGTCTTTTGACCCCTGTTTTTGGGATGTGAGATCCCGGGAAGCAGCCCCAGACTCCTCCAGGGAAGCTTCCCGAGGGGTTTCTTCTTTCGTAGGGAAACTCTGTCCTCCGGGATCTCCTTGTGGCTGCTTCCAGGCATCTTCCGGAGTCATTTGACCCCTGATTTCGGGATGTGAGATCCCGGGAAGCAGCCCCAGACTCCTCCAGGGAAGCTTCGCGAGGGGTTTCTTCTTTCTTAGGGAAATTCTGTCCTCCGGGATCCACCTGAGACTCCTCCCAGGCATCTTCCGGAGTCTTTTGACCCCTGATTTCGGGATGTGAGATCCCGGGAAGCAGCCCCAGATTCCTCCAGGGAAGCTTCCCGAGGGGTTTCTTCTTTTTTAGGAAAACTCTATTCTCTGGGATCCACCTGAGGCTCCTCCCAGGCATCTCCCAGAGTATTTTGACCCCTGTTTTTAGGGGCTGAGATCCCGGGAAGGAGCCCCAGACTCCTCCAGGGAAGCTTCCCGAGTCGTTTTTGTCTTTTTTAGGAAAACTCTGTCCTCCGGGATCTCCTTGTGGCTCCCCCCAGGCACATTCCGGAGATTTTGACCCCTGTTTTCAGGATGTGAGATCCCGGGAAGCAGCCCCAGACTCCTCCAGGGAAGCTTCCCGAGGGGTTTTTCTCTCTTTTGGGAAAACTCTGTCCTCCGGGATCCACCTGAGACTCCTCCCAGGCATCTCCCAGAGTCTTTTGAGCCCTGTTTTAGGGAGCTGATATCCCGGGAAGCAGCCCCAGACTCCTCCAGGGAAGCTTCCCGAGGTTTTTCTTCTCTTTTAGGGAAACTCTATCCTCCGGGATCCACCTGAGACTCCTCCCAGGCATCTCCCAGAGTCTTTTGAGCCCTGTTTTTGGGATGTGAGATCCCGGGAACGAGCCCCAGACTCCTCCAGGGAAGCTTCCCGATGGGTTTCTTCTTTCTTACGGAAATTCTATCCTCCGGGATCTCCTTGTGGCTGCTTCCAGGCATCTTCCGGAGTCTTTTGGCCCCTGATTTTGGGATGTGAGATCCCGGGAAGCAGCCCCAGACTTCTCCAGGGAAGCTTCCTGAGGGGTTTCTTCTTTCTTAGGAAAACTCTGTTCTCTGGGATCCACCTGAGGCTCCTCCCAGGCATCTCCCAGAGTATTTTGACCCCTGTTTTAGGGAGCTGAGATCCCGGGAAGCAGCCCCAGACTCCTCCAGGGAAGCTTCCCGAGGGGTTTCTTCTTTCTGAGGGAAACTCTGTCCTCCGGGATCTCCTTGTGGCTGCTTCCAGGCATCTTCCGGAGTCTTTTGACCCCTGATTTCGGGATGTGAGATCCCGGGAAGCAGCCCCTGACTCCTCCAGGGAAGCTTCCCGAGGGGTTTCTTCTTTTTTATGGGACCACTGTGCTCCGTAATTCCGCTGTGGCTCCTCCCAGGCATCTTCCAGAGTCTTTTGACCGCTGTTTAGGGAGCTGGGATCCCGGGAAGCAGCCCCAGACTCCTCCAGGGAAGCTTCCCGAGTCGTTTTTGTCTTTTTTAGGAAAACTCTGTCCTCCGGGATCCACCTGTGGCTCCCCCCAGGCATCTTCCAGAGTCTTTTGACCCCTGTTTTTGGGATGTGAGATCCCGGGAAGCAGCCCCAGACTCCTCCAGGGAAGCTTCCCGAGGGGTTTTTGTCTTTTTTGGGAAAACTCTGTCCTCCGGGATCCACCTGAGACTCCTCCCAGGCATCTCCCAGAGTCTTTTGAGCCCTGTTTTAGGGAGCTGAGATCCCGGGAAGCAGCCCCAGACTCCTCCAGGGAAGCTTCCCGAGGGGTTTCTTCTTTTTTATGGGAATACTGTGCTCCGTAATTCTGCTGTGGCTCCTCCCAGGCATCTTCCAGAGTCTTTTGACCGCTGTTTTCGGGTTCTGAGATCCCGGGAAGGAGCCCCAGACTCCTCCAGGGAAGCTTCCCGAGTCGTTTTTGTCTTTTTTAGGAAAACTCTGTCCTCCGGGATCCACCTGTGGCTCCCCCCAGGCATATTCCGGAGATTTTGACCCCTGTTTTCAGGATGTGAGATCCCGGGAAGCGGCCCCAGACTCCTCCAGGGAAGCTTCCCGAGGGGTTTCTTCTTTCTTAGGGAAACTCTGTCCTCCATGATATCCTTGTGGCTGCTTCCAGGCATCTCTCAGAGTCTTTTGACCCCTGATTTCGGGATGTGAGATCCCGGGAAGCAGCCCCAGACTCCTCCAGGGAAGCTTCCCGAGGGGTTTCTTCTTTCTTAGGGAAACTCTGTCCTCCGGGATCTCCTTGTGGCTGCTTCCAGGCATCACCCAGAGTCTTTTGAGCCCTGTTTTTGGGATGTGAGATCCCGGGAAGCAGCCCCAGACTCCTCCAGGGAAGCTTCCCGAGGGGTTTCTTCTTTCGTAGGGAAACTCTGTCCTCCGGGATCTCCTTGTGGCTGCTTCCAGGCATCTTCCGGAGTCTTTTGACCCCTGATTTTGGGATGTGAGATCCCGGGAAGCAGCCCCAGACTCCTCCAGGGAAGCTTCCCGAGAGGTTTCTTCTTTTTTAGGGAAACTCTGTCCTCCGGGATCCACCTGAGACTCCTCCCAGGCATCTCCCAGAGTATTTTGACCCCTGTTTTCGGGAGCTGAGATCCCGGGAAGCAGCCCCAGACTCCTCCAGGGAAGCTTCCCGAGGGGTTTCTTCTTTTTTAGGAACACTCTGTTCTCTGGGATCCACCTGAGGCTCCTCCCAGGCATCTCCCAGAGTATTTTGACCCCTACTTTAGGGAGCTGAGATTCCGGGAAGCAGCCCCAGATTCCTCCAGGGAAGGTTCCCCAGGGGTTTCTTCTTTTTTAGGGAAACTCCCTCCTCCGGGATCCTCCTGCGACTCCTCCCAGGCATCTCCCAGAGTCTTTTGACCCCTGTTTTTGGGATGTGATATCCCGGGAAGCAGCCCCAGACTCCTCCAGGGAAGCTTCCCGAGGGGTTTTTGTCTTTTTTGGGAAAACTCTGTCCTCCGGGATCCACCTGAGACTCCTCCCAGGCATCTCCCAGAGTCTTTTGAGCCCTGTTTTAGGGAGCTGATATCCCGGGAAGCAGCCCCAGACTCCTCCAGGGAAGCTTCCCGAGGTTTTTCTTCTCTTTTAGGGAAACTCTGTCCTCCGGGATCCACCTGAGACTCCTCCCAGGCATCTCCCAGAGTCTTTTGAGCCCTGTTTTTGGGATGTGAGATCCCGGGAAGGAGCCCCAGACTCCTCCAGGGAAGCTTCCCGAGGGGTTTCTTCTTTCTTAGGGAAACTCTGTCCTCCGGGATCTCCTTGTGGCTGCTTCCAGGCATCTTCCGGAGTCTTTTGGCCCCTGATTTTGGGATGTGAGATCCCGGGAAGCAGCCCCAGACTTCTCCAGGGAAGCTTCCTGAGGGGTTTCTTCTTTCTTAGGAAAACTCTGTTCTCTGGGATCCACCTGAGGCTCCTCCCAGGCATCTCCCAGAGTCTTTTGAGCCCTGATTTTGGGATGTGAGATCCCGGGAAGCAGCCCCAGACTCCTCCAGGGAAGCTTCCCGAGGGGTTTCTTCTCTTTTATGGAAAATCTATCCTGGAGGATCCACCTGAGACTCCTCCCAGGCATCTCCCAGAGTCTTTTGAGCCCTGTTTTAGGGAGCTGAGATCCCGGGAAGCAGCCCCTGACTCCTCCAGGGAAGCTTCCCGAGGGGTTTCTTCTTTTTTATGGGAACACTGTGCTCCGTAATTCCGCTGTGGCTCCTCCCAGGCATCTTCCAGAGTCTTTTGAGCCCTGTTTTAGGGAGCTGAGATCCCGGGAAGCAGCCCCAGACTCCTCCAGGGAAGCTTCCCGAGGGCTTTCTTCTTTTTTAGGAAAAATCTGTCCTCCGGGATCCACCTGTGGCTCCCCCCAGGCATATTCCGGAGATTTTGACCCCTGTTTTCAGGATGTGAGATCCCGGGAAGCAGACCCAGACTCCTCCAGGGAAGCTTCTCGAGGGGTTTTTGTCTTTTTTGGGAAAACTCTGTGCTCCGGGATCCACCTGAGACTCCTCCCAGGCATCTCTCAGAGTCTTTTGACCCCTGATTTCGGGATGTGAGATCCCGGGAAGCAGCCCCAGACTCCTCCAGGGAAGCTTCCCGAGGTTTTTCTTCTCTTTTAGGGAAAATCTATCCTGGAGGATCCACTTGAGACTCCTCCCAGGCATCTTCCAGAGTCTTTTGAGCCCTGTTTTTGGGATGTGAGATCCCGGGAAGCAGCCCCAGACTCGTCCACGGAAGCTTCCCGAGGGGTTTCTTCTTTTTTAGGAAAACTCTGTCCTCTGGGATCCAGCTGTGGCTCCTCCCAGGCATCTCCCAGAGTCTTTTGACTCCTGTTTTTGGATATGAGATCCCGGGAAGCAGCCCCAGACTCCTCCAGGGAAGCTTCCCGAGGGGTTTTTGTCTTTTTTGGGAAAACTCTTATCCTCCAGGATCCACCTGAGACTCCTCCCAGGCATCTTCCAGAGTCTTTTGACCCCTGATTTTGGGATGTGAGATCCCGGGAAGCAGCCCCAGACTCCTCCAGGGAAGCTTCCCGAGGGGTTTTTGTCTTTTTTGGGAAAACTCTGTCCTCCGGGATCCACCTGAGACTCCTCCCAGGCATCTCCCAGAGTCTTTTGAGCCCTGTTTTAGGGAGCTGAGATCCCGGGAAGCAGCCCCAGACTCCTCCAGGGAAGCTTCCCGAGGGGTTTCTTCTTTTTTATGGGAATACTGTGCTCCGTAATTCCGCTGTGGCTCCTCCCAGGCATCTTCCAGAGTCTTTTGACCGCTGTTTTCGGGAGCTGAGATCCCGGGAAGGAGCCCCAGACTCCTCCAGGGAAGCTTCCCGAGTCGTTTTTGTCATTTTTAGGAAAACTCTGTCCTCCGGGATCCACCTGTGGCTCCCCCCAGGCATATTCCGGAGATTTTGACCCCTGTTTTCAGGATGTGAGATCCCGGGAAGCGGCCCCAGACTCCTCCAGGGAAGCTTCCCGAGGGGTTTCTTCTTTCTTAGGGAAACTCTGTCCTCCATGATATCCTTGTGGCTGCTTCCAGGCATCTCTCAGAGTCTTTTGACTCCTGATTTCAGGATGTGAGATCCCGGGAAGCAGCCCCAGACTCCTCCAGGGAAGCTTCCCGAGGTTTTTCTTCTCTTTTACGGAAACTCTATCCTCCGGGATCCACCTGAGACTCCTCCCAGGCATCTCCCAGAGTCTTTTGAGCCCTGTTTTTGGGATGTGAGATCCCGGGAAGCAGCCCCAGACTCCTCCAGGGAAGCTTCCCGAGGGGTTTCTTCTCTTTTATGGAAAATCTATCCTGGAGGATCCACCTGAGACTCCTCCCAGGCATCTCCCAGAGTCTTTTGACCCCTGTTTTAGGGAGCTGAGATCCCGGGAAGCAGCCCCAGACTCCTCCAGGGAAGCTTCCCGAGGGGTTTCTTCTTTCTTAGGGAAACTCTGTCCTCTGGGATCTCCTTGTGGCTGCTTCCAGGCATCTTCCGGAGTCTTTTGACCCCTGATTTCGGGATGTGAGATCCCGGGAAGCAGCCCCTGACTCCTCCAGGGAAGCTTCCCGAGGGGTTTCTTCTTTTTTATGGGAACACTGTGCTCCGTAATTCCGCTGTGGCTCCTCCCAGGCATCTTCCAGAGTCTTTTGACCGCTGTTTTAGGGAGCTGGGATCCCGGGAAGGAGCCCCAGACTCCTCCAGGGAAGCTTCCCGAGTCGTTTTTGTGTTTTTTAGGAAAACTCTGTCCTCCGGGATCCACCTGTGGCTCCCCCCAGGCATCTTCCAGAGTCTTTTGACCCCTGTTTTTGGGATGTGAGATCCCGGGAAGCAGCCCCAGACTCCTCCAGGGAAGCTTCCCGAGGGGTTTTTGTCTTTTTTGGGAAAACTCTGTCCTCCGGGATCCACCTGAGACTCCTCCCAGGCATCTCCCAGAGTCTTTTGAGCCCTGTTTTAGGGAGCTGAGATCCCGGGAAGCAGCCCCAGACTCCTCCAGGGAAGCTTCCCGAGGGGTTTCTTCTTTTTTAGGAAAACTCTGTCCTCTGTGATCCAGCTGTGGCTCCTCCCAGGCATCTCCCAGAGTCTTTTCACCCCTGATTTCGGGATGTGAGATCCCGGGAAGCAGCCCCAGACTCCTCCAGGGAAGCTTCCCGAGGTTTTTCTTCTCCTTTAGGGAAACTCTATCCTGGAGGATCCACCTGAGACTCCTCCCAGGCATCTCCCAGAGTCTTTTGAGCCCTGTGTTAGGGATGTGAGATCCCGGGAAGCAGCCCCAGACTCCTCCAGGGAAGCTTCCCGAGGGGTTTCTTCTTTCTTAGGGAAACTCTGTCCTTCGGGATCTCCTTGAGGCTGCTTCCAGGCATCTTGCGGAGTCTTTTGACCCCTGTTTTTGGGATGTGAGATCCCGGGAAGCAGCCCCAGACTCCTCCAGGGAAGCTTCCCGAGGGGTTTCTTCTTTCGTAGGGAAACTCTGTCCTCCGGGATCTCCTTGTGGCTGCTTCCAGGCATCTTCCGGAGTCATTTGACCCCTGATTTCGGGATGTGAGATCCCGGGAAGCAGCCCCAGACTCCTCCAGGGAAGCTTCGCGAGGGGTTTCTTCTTTCTTAGGGAAATTCTGTCCTCCGGGATCCACCTGAGACTCCTCCCAGGCATCTTCCGGAGTCTTTTGACCCCTGATTTCGGGATGTGAGATCCCGGGAAGCAGCCCCAGTCTCCTCCAGGGAAGCTTCCCGAGGGGTTTCTTCTTTTTTAGGAAAACTCTATTCTCTGGGATCCACCTGAGGCTCCTCCCAGGCATCTCCCAGAGTATTTTGACCCCTGTTTTTAGGGGCTGAGATCCCGGGAAGGAGCCCCAGACTCCTCCAGGGAAGCTTCCCGAGTCGTTTTTGTCTTTTTTAGGAAAACTCTGTCCTCCGGGATCTCCTTGTGGCTCCCCCCAGGCACATTCTGGAGATTTTGACCCCTGTTTTCAGGATGTGAGATCCCGGGAAGCAGCCCCAGACTCCTCCAGGGAAGCTTCCCGAGGGGTTTTTGTCTCTTTTGGGAAAACTCTGTCCTCCGGGATCCACCTGAGACTCCTCCCAGGCATCTCCCAGAGTCTTTTGAGCCCTGTTTTAGGGAGCTGATATCCCGGGAAGCAGCCCCAGACTCCTCCAGGGAAGCTTCCCGAGGTTTTTCTTCTCTTTTAGGGAAACTCTATCCTCCGGGATCCACCTGAGACTCCTCCCAGGCATCTCCCAGAGTCTTTTGAGCCCTGTTTTTGGGATGTGAGATCCCGGGAACGAGCCCCAGACTCCTCCAGGGAAGCTTCCCGATGGGTTTCTTCTTTCTTACGGAAATTCTATCCTCCGGGATCTCCTTGTGGCTGCTTCCAGGCATCTTCCGGAGTCTTTTGGCCCCTGATTTTGGGATGTGAGATCCCGGGAAGCAGCCCCAGACTTCTCCAGGGAAGCTTCCTGAGGGGTTTCTTCTTTCTTAGGAAAACTCTGTTCTCTGGGATCCACCTGAGGCTCCTCCCAGGCATCTCCCAGAGTATTTTGACCCCTGTTTTAGGGAGCTGAGATCCCGGGAAGCAGCCCCAGACTCCTCCAGGGAAGCTTCCCGAGGGGTTTCTTCTTTCTGAGGGAAACTCTGTCCTCCGGGATCTCCTTGTGGCTGCTTCCAGGCATCTTCCGGAGTCTTTTGACCCCTGATTTCGGGATGTGAGATCCCGGGAAGCAGCCCCTGACTCCTCCAGGGAAGCTTCCCGAGGGGTTTCTTCTTTTTTATGGGACCACTGTGCTCCGTAATTCCGCTGTGGCTCCTCCCAGGCATCTTCCAGAGTCTTTTGACCGCTGTTTAGGGAGCTGGGATCCCGGGAAGCAGCCCCAGACTCCTCCAGGGAAGCTTCCCGAGTCGTTTTTGTCTTTTTTAGGAAAACTCTGTCCTCCGGGATCCACCTGTGGCTCCCCCCAGGCATCTTCCAGAGTCTTTTGACCCCTGTTTTTGGGATGTGAGATCCCGGGAAGCAGCCCCAGACTCCTCCAGGGAAGCTTCCCGAGGGGTTTTTGTCTTTTTTGGGAAAACTCTGTCCTCCGGGATCCACCTGAGACTCCTCCCAGGCATCTCCCAGAGTCTTTTGAGCCCTGTTTTAGGGAGCTGAGATCCCGGGAAGCAGCCCCAGACTCCTCCAGGGAAGCTTCCCGAGGGGTTTCTTCTTTTTTATGGGAATACTGTGCTCCGTAATTCTGCTGTGGCTCCTCCCAGGCATCTTCCAGAGTCTTTTGACCGCTGTTTTCGGGTTCTGAGATCCCGGGAAGGAGCCCCAGACTCCTCCAGGGAAGCTTCCCGAGTCGTTTTTGTCTTTTTTAGGAAAACTCTGTCCTCCGGGATCCACCTGTGGCTCCCCCCAGGCATATTCCGGAGATTTTGACCCCTGTTTTCAGGATGTGAGATCCCGGGAAGCGGCCCCAGACTCCTCCAGGGAAGCTTCCCGAGGGGTTTCTTCTTTCTTAGGGAAACTCTGTCCTCCATGATATCCTTGTGGCTGCTTCCAGGCATCTCTCAGAGTCTTTTGACCCCTGATTTCGGGATGTGAGATCCCGGGAAGCAGCCCCAGACTCCTCCAGGGAAGCTTCCCGAGGGGTTTCTTCTTTCTTAGGGAAACTCTGTCCTCCGGGATCTCCTTGTGGCTGCTTCCAGGCATCACCCAGAGTCTTTTGAGCCCTGTTTTTGGGATGTGAGATCCCGGGAAGCAGCCCCAGACTCCTCCAGGGAAGCTTCCCGAGGGGTTTCTTCTTTCGTAGGGAAACTCTGTCCTCCGGGATCTCCTTGTGGCTGCTTCCAGGCATCTTCCGGAGTCTTTTGACCCCTGATTTTGGGATGTGAGATCCCGGGAAGCAGCCCCAGACTCCTCCAGGGAAGCTTCCCGAGAGGTTTCTTCTTTTTTAGGGAAACTCTGTCCTCCGGGATCCACCTGAGACTCCTCCCAGGCATCTCCCAGAGTATTTTGACCCCTGTTTTCGGGAGCTGAGATCCCGGGAAGCAGCCCCAGACTCCTCCAGGGAAGCTTCCCGAGGGGTTTCTTCTTTTTTAGGAACACTCTGTTCTCTGGGATCCACCTGAGGCTCCTCCCAGGCATCTCCCAGAGTATTTTGACCCCTACTTTAGGGAGCTGAGATTCCGGGAAGCAGCCCCAGATTCCTCCAGGGAAGGTTCCCCAGGGGTTTCTTCTTTTTTAGGGAAACTCCCTCCTCCGGGATCCTCCTGAGACTCCTCCCAGGCATCTCCCAGAGTCTTTTGACCCCTGTTTTTGGGATGTGATATCCCGGGAAGCAGCCCCAGACTCCTCCAGGGAAGCTTCCCGAGGGGTTTTTGTCTTTTTTGGGAAAACTCTGTCCTCCGGGATCCACCTGAGACTCCTCCCAGGCATCTCCCAGAGTCTTTTGAGCCCTGTTTTAGGGAGCTGATATCCCGGGAAGCAGCCCCAGACTCCTCCAGGGAAGCTTCCCGAGGTTTTTCTTCTCTTTTAGGGAAACTCTGTCCTCCGGGATCCACCTGAGACTCCTCCCAGGCATCTCCCAGAGTCTTTTGAGCCCTGTTTTTGGGATGTGAGATCCCGGGAAGGAGCCCCAGACTCCTCCAGGGAAGCTTCCCGAGGGGTTTCTTCTTTCTTAGGGAAACTCTGTCCTCCGGGATCTCCTTGTGGCTGCTTCCAGGCATCTTCCGGAGTATTTTGGCCCCTGATTTTGGGATGTGAGATCCCGGGAAGCAGCCCCAGACTTCTCCAGGGAAGCTTCCTGAGGGGTTTCTTCTTTCTTAGGAAAACTCTGTTCTCTGGGATCCACCTGAGGCTCCTCCCAGGCATCTCCCAGAGTCTTTTGAGCCCTGATTTTGGGATGTGAGATCCCGGGAAGCAGCCCCAGACTCCTCCAGGGAAGCTTCCCGAGGGGTTTCTTCTCTTTTATGGATAATCTATCCTGGAGGATCCACCTGAGACTCCTCCCAGGCATCTCCCAGAGTCTTTTGAGCCCTGTTTTAGGGAGCTGAGATCCCGGGAAGCAGCCCCTGACTCCTCCAGGGAAGCTTCCCGAGGGGTTTCTTCTTTTTTATGGGAACACTGTGCTCCGTAATTCCGCTGTGGCTCCTCCCAGGCATCTTCCAGAGTCTTTTGAGCCCTGTTTTAGGGAGCTGAGATCCCGGGAAGCAGCCCCAGACTCCTCCAGGGAAGCTTCCCGAGGGGTTTCTTCTTTTTTAGGAAAAATCTGTTCTCTGGGATCCACCTGAGGCTCCCCCCAGGCATATTCCGGAGATTTTGACCCCTGTTTTCAGGATGTGAGATCCCGGGAAGCAGACCCAGACTCCTCCAGGGAAGCTTCTCGAGGGGTTTTTGTCTTTTTTGGGAAAACTCTGTGCTCCGGGATCCACCTGAGACTCCTCCCAGGCATATCTCAGAGTCTTTTGACCCCTGATTTCGGGATGTGAGATCCCGGGAAGCAGCCCCAGACTCCTCCAGGGAAGCTTCCCGAGGTTTTTCTTCTCTTTTAGGGAAAATCTATCCTGGAGGATCCACTTGAGACTCCTCCCAGGCATCTTCCAGAGTCTTTTGAGCCCTGTTTTTGGGATGTGAGATCCCGGGAAGCAGCCCCAGACTCGTCCACGGAAGCTTCCCGAGGGGTTTCTTCTTTTTTAGGAAAACTCTGTCCTCTGGGATCCAGCTGTGGCTCCTCCCAGGCATCTCCCAGAGTCTTTTGACTCCTGTTTTTGGATATGAGATCCCGGGAAGCAGCCCCAGACTCCTCCAGGGAAGCTTCCCGAGGGGTTTTTGTCTTTTTTGGGAAAACTCTTATCCTCCAGGATCCACCTGAGACTCCTCCCAGGCATCTTCCAGAGTCTTTTGACCCCTGATTTTGGGATGTGAGATCCCGGGAAGCAGCCCCAGACTCCTCCAGGGAAGCTTCCCGAGGGGTTTTTGTCTTTTTTGGGAAAACTCTGTCCTCCGGGATCCACCTGAGACTCCTCCCAGGCATCTCCCAGAGTCTTTTGAGCCCTGTTTTAGGGAGCTGAGATCCCGGGAAGCAGCCCCAGACTCCTCCAGGGAAGCTTCCCGAGGGGTTTCTTCTTTTTTATGGGAATACTGTGCTCCGTAATTCCGCTGTGGCTCCTCCCAGGCATCTTCCAGAGTCTTTTGACCGCTGTTTTCGGGAGCTGAGATCCCGGGAAGGAGCCCCAGACTCCTCCAGGGAAGCTTCCCGAGTCGTTTTTGTCTTTTTTAGGAAAACTCTGTCCTCCGGGATCCACCTGTGGCTCCCCCCAGGCATATTCCGGAGATTTTGACCCCTGTTTTCAGGATGTGAGATCCCGGGAAGCGGCCCCAGACTCCTCCAGGGAAGCTTCCCGAGGGGTTTCTTCTTTCTTAGGGAAACTCTGTCCTCCATGATATCCTTGTGGCTGCTTCCAGGCATCTCTCAGAGTCTTTTGACTCCTGATTTCAGGATGTGAGATCCCGGGAAGCAGCCCCAGACTCCTCCAGGGAAGCTTCCCGAGGTTTTTCTTCTCTTTTACGGAAACTCTATCCTCCGGGATCCACCTGAGACTCCTCCCAGGCATCTCCCAGAGTCTTTTGAGCCCTGTTTTTGGGATGTGAGATCCCGGGAAGCAGCCCCAGACTCCTCCAGGGAAGCTTCCCGAGGGGTTTCTTCTTTCGTAGGGAAACTCTGTCCTCCGGGATCTCCTTGTGGCTGCTTCCAGGCATCTTCCGGAGTCTTTTGACCCCTGATTTCGGGATGTGATATCCCGGGAAGCAGCCCCAGACTCCTCCAGGGAAGCTTCCTGAGGGGTTTCTTCTTTCTTAGGAAAACGCTGTTCTCTGGGATCCACCTGAGGCTCCTCCCAGGCATCTCCCAGAGTATTTTGACCCCTGTTTTAGGGAGCTGAGATCCCGGGAAGCAGCCCCAGACACCTCCAGGGAAGCTTCCCGAGGGGTTTCTTCTTTTTTAGGAAAACTCTGTCCTCTCTGATCCAGCTGTGGCTCCTCCCAGGCATCTCCCAGAGTCTTTTGACCCCTGATTTCGGGATGTGAGATCCCGGGAAGCAGCCCCAGACTCCTCCAGGGAAGCTTCCCGAGTCGTTTTTGTCTTTTTTAGGAAAACTCTGTCCTCCGGGATCCACCTGTGGCTCCCCCCAGGCATCTTCCAGAGTCTTTTGACCCCTGTTTTTGGGATGTGAGATCCCGGGAAGCAGCCCCAGACTCCTCCAGGGAAGCTTCCCGAGGGGTTTTTGTCTTTTTTGGGAAAACTCTGTCCTCCGGGATCCACCTGAGACTCCTCCCAGGCATCTCCCAGAGTCTTTTGAGCCCTGTTTTAGGGAGCTGAGATCCCGGGAAGCAGCCCCAGACTCCTCCAGGGAAGCTTCCCGAGGGGTTTCTTCTTTTTTATGGGAATACTGTGCTCCGTAATTCTGCTGTGGCTCCTCCCAGGCATCTTCCAGAGTCTTTTGACCGCTGTTTTCGGGTTCTGAGATCCCGGGAAGGAGCCCCAGACTCCTCCAGGGAAGCTTCCCGAGTCGTTTTTGTCTTTTTTAGGAAAACTCTGTCCTCCGGGATCCACCTGTGGCTCCCCCCAGGCATATTCCGGAGATTTTGACCCCTGTTTTCAGGATGTGAGATCCCGGGAAGCGGCCCCAGACTCCTCCAGGGAAGCTTCCCGAGGGGTTTCTTCTTTCTTAGGGAAACTCTGTCCTCCATGATATCCTTGTGGCTGCTTCCAGGCATCTCTCAGAGTCTTTTGACCCCTGATTTCGGGATGTGAGATCCCGGGAAGCAGCCCCAGACTCCTCCAGGGAAGCTTCCCGAGGGGTTTCTTCTTTCTTAGGGAAACTCTGTCCTCCGGGATCTCCTTGTGGCTGCTTCCAGGCATCACCCAGAGTCTTTTGAGCCCTGTTTTTGGGATGTGAGATCCCGGGAAGCAGCCCCAGACTCCTCCAGGGAAGCTTCCCGAGGGGTTTCTTCTTTCGTAGGGAAACTCTGTCCTCCGGGATCTCCTTGTGGCTGCTTCCAGGCATCTTCCGGAGTCTTTTGACCCCTGATTTTGGGATGTGAGATCCCGGGAAGCAGCCCCAGACTCCTCCAGGGAAGCTTCCCGAGAGGTTTCTTCTTTTTTAGGGAAACTCTGTCCTCCGGGATCCACCTGAGACTCCTCCCAGGCATCTCCCAGAGTATTTTGACCCCTGTTTTCGGGAGCTGAGATCCCGGGAAGCAGCCCCAGACTCCTCCAGGGAAGCTTCCCGAGGGGTTTCTTCTTTTTTAGGAACACTCTGTTCTCTGGGATCCACCTGAGGCTCCTCCCAGGCATCTCCCAGAGTATTTTGACCCCTACTTTAGGGAGCTGAGATTCCGGGAACGAGCCCCAGACTCCTCCAGGGAAGGTTCCCCAGGGGTTTCTTCTTTTTTAGGGAAACTCCCTCCTCCGGGATCCTCCTGCGACTCCTCCCAGGCATCTCCCAGAGTCTTTTGACCCCTGTTTTTGGGATGTGATATCCCGGGAAGCAGCCCCAGACTCCTCCAGGGAAGCTTCCCGAGGGGTTTTTGTCTTTTTTGGGAAAACTCTGTCCTCCGGGATCCACCTGAGACTCCTCCCAGGCATCTCCCAGAGTCTTTTGAGCCCTGTTTTAGGGAGCTGATATCCCGGGAAGCAGCCCCAGACTCCTCCAGGGAAGCTTCCCGAGGTTTTTCTTCTCTTTTAGGGAAACTCTGTCCTCCGGGATCCACCTGAGACTCCTCCCAGGCATCTCCCAGAGTCTTTTGAGCCCTGTTTTTGGGATGTGAGATCCCGGGAAGGAGCCCCAGACTCCTCCAGGGAAGCTTCCCGAGGGGTTTCTTCTTTCTTAGGGAAACTCTGTCCTCCGGGATCTCCTTGTGGCTGCTTCCAGGCATCTTCCGGAGTCTTTTGGCCCCTGATTTTGGGATGTGAGATCCCGGGAAGCAGCCCCAGACTTCTCCAGGGAAGCTTCCTGAGGGGTTTCTTCTTTCTTAGGAAAACTCTGTTCTCTGGGATCCACCTGAGGCTCCTCCCAGGCATCTCCCAGAGTCTTTTGAGCCCTGATTTTGGGATGTGAGATCCCGGGAAGCAGCCCCAGACTCCTCCAGGGAAGCTTCCCGAGGGGTTTCTTCTCTTTTATGGAAAATCTATCCTGGAGGATCCACCTGAGACTCCTCCCAGGCATCTCCCAGAGTCTTTTGAGCCCTGTTTTAGGGAGCTGAGATCCCGGGAAGCAGCCCCTGACTCCTCCAGGGAAGCTTCCCGAGGGGTTTCTTCTTTTTTATGGGAACACTGTGCTCCGTAATTCCGCTGTGGCTCCTCCCAGGCATCTTCCAGAGTCTTTTGAGCCCTGTTTTAGGGAGCTGAGATCCCGGGAAGCAGCCCCAGACTCCTCCAGGGAAGCTTCCCGAGGGGTTTCTTCTTTTTTAGGAAAAATCTGTCCTCCGGGATCCACCTGTGGCTCCCCCCAGGCATATTCCGGAGATTTTGACCCCTGTTTTCAGGATGTGAGATCCCGGGAAGCAGACCCAGACTCCTCCAGGGAAGCTTCTCGAGGGGTTTTTGTCTTTTTTGGGAAAACTCTGTGCTCCGGGATCCACCTGAGACTCCTCCCAGGCATCTCTCAGAGTCTTTTGACCCCTGATTTCGGGATGTGAGATCCCGGGAAGCAGCCCCAGACTCCTCCAGGGAAGCTTCCCGAGGTTTTTCTTCTCTTTTAGGGAAAATCTATCCTGGAGGATCCACTTGAGACTCCTCCCAGGCATCTTCCAGAGTCTTTTGAGCCCTGTTTTTGGGATGTGAGATCCCGGGAAGCAGCCCCAGACTCGTCCACGGAAGCTTCCCGAGGGGTTTCTTCTTTTTTAGGAAAACTCTGTCCTCTGGGATCCAGCTGTGGCTCCTCCCAGGCATCTCCCAGAGTCTTTTGACTCCTGTTTTTGGATATGAGATCCCGGGAAGCAGCCCCAGACTCCTCCAGGGAAGCTTCCCGAGGGGTTTTTGTCTTTTTTGGGAAAACTCTTATCCTCCAGGATCCACCTGAGACTCCTCCCAGGCATCTTCCAGAGTCTTTTGACCCCTGATTTTGGGATGTGAGATCCCGGGAAGCAGCCCCAGACTCCTCCAGGGAAGCTTCCCGAGGGGTTTTTGTCTTTTTTGGGAAAACTCTGTCCTCCGGGATCCACCTGAGACTCCTCCCAGGCATCTCCCAGAGTCTTTTGAGCCCTGTTTTAGGGAGCTGAGATCCCGGGAAGCAGCCCCAGACTCCTCCAGGGAAGCTTCCCGAGGGGTTTCTTCTTTTTTATGGGAATACTGTGCTCCGTAATTCCGCTGTGGCTCCTCCCAGGCATCTTCCAGAGTCTTTTGACCGCTGTTTTCGGGAGCTGAGATCCCGGGAAGGAGCCCCAGACTCCTCCAGGGAAGCTTCCCGAGTCGTTTTTGTCATTTTTAGGAAAACTCTGTCCTCCGGGATCCACCTGTGGCTCCCCCCAGGCATATTCCGGAGATTTTGACCCCTGTTTTCAGGATGTGAGATCCCGGGAAGCGGCCCCAGACTCCTCCAGGGAAGCTTCCCGAGGGGTTTCTTCTTTCTTAGGGAAACTCTGTCCTCCATGATATCCTTGTGGCTGCTTCCAGGCATCTCTCAGAGTCTTTTGACTCCTGATTTCAGGATGTGAGATCCCGGGAAGCAGCCCCAGACTCCTCCAGGGAAGCTTCCCGAGGTTTTTCTTCTCTTTTACGGAAACTCTATCCTCCGGGATCCACCTGAGACTCCTCCCAGGCATCTCCCAGAGTCTTTTGAGCCCTGTTTTTGGGATGTGAGATCCCGGGAAGCAGCCCCAGACTCCTCCAGGGAAGCTTCCCGAGGGGTTTCTTCTCTTTTATGGAAAATCTATCCTGGAGGATCCACCTGAGACTCCTCCCAGGCATCTCCCAGAGTCTTTTGACCCCTGTTTTAGGGAGCTGAGATCCCGGGAAGCAGCCCCAGACTCCTCCAGGGAAGCTTCCCGAGGGGTTTCTTCTTTCTTAGGGAAACTCTGTCCTCTGGGATCTCCTTGTGGCTGCTTCCAGGCATCTTCCGGAGTCTTTTGACCCCTGATTTCGGGATGTGAGATCCCGGGAAGCAGCCCCTGACTCCTCCAGGGAAGCTTCCCGAGGGGTTTCTTCTTTTTTATGGGAACACTGTGCTCCGTAATTCCGCTGTGGCTCCTCCCAGGCATCTTCCAGAGTCTTTTGACCGCTGTTTTAGGGAGCTGGGATCCCGGGAAGGAGCCCCAGACTCCTCCAGGGAAGCTTCCCGAGTCGTTTTTGTGTTTTTTAGGAAAACTCTGTCCTCCGGGATCCACCTGTGGCTCCCCCCAGGCATCTTCCAGAGTCTTTTGACCCCTGTTTTTGGGATGTGAGATCCCGGGAAGCAGCCCCAGACTCCTCCAGGGAAGCTTCCCGAGGGGTTTTTGTCTTTTTTGGGAAAACTCTGTCCTCCGGGATCCACCTGAGACTCCTCCCAGGCATCTCCCAGAGTCTTTTGAGCCCTGTTTTAGGGAGCTGAGATCCCGGGAAGCAGCCCCAGACTCCTCCAGGGAAGCTTCCCGAGGGGTTTCTTCTTTTTTAGGAAAACTCTGTCCTCTGTGATCCAGCTGTGGCTCCTCCCAGGCATCTCCCAGAGTCTTTTCACCCCTGATTTCGGGATGTGAGATCCCGGGAAGCAGCCCCAGACTCCTCCAGGGAAGCTTCCCGAGGTTTTTCTTCTCCTTTAGGGAAACTCTATCCTGGAGGATCCACCTGAGACTCCTCCCAGGCATCTCCCAGAGTCTTTTGAGCCCTGTGTTAGGGATGTGAGATCCCGGGAAGCAGCCCCAGACTCCTCCAGGGAAGCTTCCCGAGGGGTTTCTTCTTTCTTAGGGAAACTCTGTCCTTCGGGATCTCCTTGAGGCTGCTTCCAGGCATCTTGCGGAGTCTTTTGACCCCTGTTTTTGGGATGTGAGATCCCGGGAAGCAGCCCCAGACTCCTCCAGGGAAGCTTCCCGAGGGGTTTCTTCTTTCGTAGGGAAACTCTGTCCTCCGGGATCTCCTTGTGGCTGCTTCCAGGCATCTTCCGGAGTCATTTGACCCCTGATTTCGGGATGTGAGATCCCGGGAAGCAGCCCCAGACTCCTCCAGGGAAGCTTCGCGAGGGGTTTCTTCTTTCTTAGGGAAATTCTGTCCTCCGGGATCCACCTGAGACTCCTCCCAGGCATCTTCCGGAGTCTTTTGACCCCTGATTTCGGGATGTGAGATCCCGGGAAGCAGCCCCAGTCTCCTCCAGGGAAGCTTCCCGAGGGGTTTCTTCTTTTTTAGGAAAACTCTATTCTCTGGGATCCACCTGAGGCTCCTCCCAGGCATCTCCCAGAGTATTTTGACCCCTGTTTTTAGGGGCTGAGATCCCGGGAAGGAGCCCCAGACTCCTCCAGGGAAGCTTCCCGAGTCGTTTTTGTCTTTTTTAGGAAAACTCTGTCCTCCGGGATCTCCTTGTGGCTCCCCCCAGGCACATTCTGGAGATTTTGACCCCTGTTTTCAGGATGTGAGATCCCGGGAAGCAGCCCCAGACTCCTCCAGGGAAGCTTCCCGAGGGGTTTTTGTCTCTTTTGGGAAAACTCTGTCCTCCGGGATCCACCTGAGACTCCTCCCAGGCATCTCCCAGAGTCTTTTGAGCCCTGTTTTAGGGAGCTGATATCCCGGGAAGCAGCCCCAGACTCCTCCAGGGAAGCTTCCCGAGGTTTTTCTTCTCTTTTAGGGAAACTCTATCCTCCGGGATCCACCTGAGACTCCTCCCAGGCATCTCCCAGAGTCTTTTGAGCCCTGTTTTTGGGATGTGAGATCCCGGGAACGAGCCCCAGACTCCTCCAGGGAAGCTTCCCGATGGGTTTCTTCTTTCTTACGGAAATTCTATCCTCCGGGATCTCCTTGTGGCTGCTTCCAGGCATCTTCCGGAGTCTTTTGGCCCCTGATTTTGGGATGTGAGATCCCGGGAAGCAGCCCCAGACTTCTCCAGGGAAGCTTCCTGAGGGGTTTCTTCTTTCTTAGGAAAACTCTGTTCTCTGGGATCCACCTGAGGCTCCTCCCAGGCATCTCCCAGAGTATTTTGACCCCTGTTTTAGGGAGCTGAGATCCCGGGAAGCAGCCCCAGACTCCTCCAGGGAAGCTTCCCGAGGGGTTTCTTCTTTCTGAGGGAAACTCTGTCCTCCGGGATCTCCTTGTGGCTGCTTCCAGGCATCTTCCGGAGTCTTTTGACCCCTGATTTCGGGATGTGAGATCCCGGGAAGCAGCCCCTGACTCCTCCAGGGAAGCTTCCCGAGGGGTTTCTTCTTTTTTATGGGACCACTGTGCTCCGTAATTCCGCTGTGGCTCCTCCCAGGCATCTTCCAGAGTCTTTTGACCGCTGTTTAGGGAGCTGGGATCCCGGGAAGCAGCCCCAGACTCCTCCAGGGAAGCTTCCCGAGTCGTTTTTGTCTTTTTTAGGAAAACTCTGTCCTCCGGGATCCACCTGTGGCTCCCCCCAGGCATCTTCCAGAGTCTTTTGACCCCTGTTTTTGGGATGTGAGATCCCGGGAAGCAGCCCCAGACTCCTCCAGGGAAGCTTCCCGAGGGGTTTTTGTCTTTTTTGGGAAAACTCTGTCCTCCGGGATCCACCTGAGACTCCTCCCAGGCATCTCCCAGAGTCTTTTGAGCCCTGTTTTAGGGAGCTGAGATCCCGGGAAGCAGCCCCAGACTCCTCCAGGGAAGCTTCCCGAGGGGTTTCTTCTTTTTTATGGGAATACTGTGCTCCGTAATTCTGCTGTGGCTCCTCCCAGGCATCTTCCAGAGTCTTTTGACCGCTGTTTTCGGGTTCTGAGATCCCGGGAAGGAGCCCCAGACTCCTCCAGGGAAGCTTCCCGAGTCGTTTTTGTCTTTTTTAGGAAAACTCTGTCCTCCGGGATCCACCTGTGGCTCCCCCCAGGCATATTCCGGAGATTTTGACCCCTGTTTTCAGGATGTGAGATCCCGGGAAGCGGCCCCAGACTCCTCCAGGGAAGCTTCCCGAGGGGTTTCTTCTTTCTTAGGGAAACTCTGTCCTCCATGATATCCTTGTGGCTGCTTCCAGGCATCTCTCAGAGTCTTTTGACCCCTGATTTCGGGATGTGAGATCCCGGGAAGCAGCCCCAGACTCCTCCAGGGAAGCTTCCCGAGGGGTTTCTTCTTTCTTAGGGAAACTCTGTCCTCCGGGATCTCCTTGTGGCTGCTTCCAGGCATCACCCAGAGTCTTTTGAGCCCTGTTTTTGGGATGTGAGATCCCGGGAAGCAGCCCCAGACTCCTCCAGGGAAGCTTCCCGAGGGGTTTCTTCTTTCGTAGGGAAACTCTGTCCTCCGGGATCTCCTTGTGGCTGCTTCCAGGCATCTTCCGGAGTCTTTTGACCCCTGATTTTGGGATGTGAGATCCCGGGAAGCAGCCCCAGACTCCTCCAGGGAAGCTTCCCGAGAGGTTTCTTCTTTTTTAGGGAAACTCTGTCCTCCGGGATCCACCTGAGACTCCTCCCAGGCATCTCCCAGAGTATTTTGACCCCTGTTTTCGGGAGCTGAGATCCCGGGAAGCAGCCCCAGACTCCTCCAGGGAAGCTTCCCGAGGGGTTTCTTCTTTTTTAGGAACACTCTGTTCTCTGGGATCCACCTGAGGCTCCTCCCAGGCATCTCCCAGAGTATTTTGACCCCTACTTTAGGGAGCTGAGATTCCGGGAAGCAGCCCCAGATTCCTCCAGGGAAGGTTCCCCAGGGGTTTCTTCTTTTTTAGGGAAACTCCCTCCTCCGGGATCCTCCTGAGACTCCTCCCAGGCATCTCCCAGAGTCTTTTGACCCCTGTTTTTGGGATGTGATATCCCGGGAAGCAGCCCCAGACTCCTCCAGGGAAGCTTCCCGAGGGGTTTTTGTCTTTTTTGGGAAAACTCTGTCCTCCGGGATCCACCTGAGACTCCTCCCAGGCATCTCCCAGAGTCTTTTGAGCCCTGTTTTAGGGAGCTGATATCCCGGGAAGCAGCCCCAGACTCCTCCAGGGAAGCTTCCCGAGGTTTTTCTTCTCTTTTAGGGAAACTCTGTCCTCCGGGATCCACCTGAGACTCCTCCCAGGCATCTCCCAGAGTCTTTTGAGCCCTGTTTTTGGGATGTGAGATCCCGGGAAGGAGCCCCAGACTCCTCCAGGGAAGCTTCCCGAGGGGTTTCTTCTTTCTTAGGGAAACTCTGTCCTCCGGGATCTCCTTGTGGCTGCTTCCAGGCATCTTCCGGAGTATTTTGGCCCCTGATTTTGGGATGTGAGATCCCGGGAAGCAGCCCCAGACTTCTCCAGGGAAGCTTCCTGAGGGGTTTCTTCTTTCTTAGGAAAACTCTGTTCTCTGGGATCCACCTGAGGCTCCTCCCAGGCATCTCCCAGAGTCTTTTGAGCCCTGATTTTGGGATGTGAGATCCCGGGAAGCAGCCCCAGACTCCTCCAGGGAAGCTTCCCGAGGGGTTTCTTCTCTTTTATGGATAATCTATCCTGGAGGATCCACCTGAGACTCCTCCCAGGCATCTCCCAGAGTCTTTTGAGCCCTGTTTTAGGGAGCTGAGATCCCGGGAAGCAGCCCCTGACTCCTCCAGGGAAGCTTCCCGAGGGGTTTCTTCTTTTTTATGGGAACACTGTGCTCCGTAATTCCGCTGTGGCTCCTCCCAGGCATCTTCCAGAGTCTTTTGAGCCCTGTTTTAGGGAGCTGAGATCCCGGGAAGCAGCCCCAGACTCCTCCAGGGAAGCTTCCCGAGGGGTTTCTTCTTTTTTAGGAAAAATCTGTTCTCTGGGATCCACCTGAGGCTCCCCCCAGGCATATTCCGGAGATTTTGACCCCTGTTTTCAGGATGTGAGATCCCGGGAAGCAGACCCAGACTCCTCCAGGGAAGCTTCTCGAGGGGTTTTTGTCTTTTTTGGGAAAACTCTGTGCTCCGGGATCCACCTGAGACTCCTCCCAGGCATATCTCAGAGTCTTTTGACCCCTGATTTCGGGATGTGAGATCCCGGGAAGCAGCCCCAGACTCCTCCAGGGAAGCTTCCCGAGGTTTTTCTTCTCTTTTAGGGAAAATCTATCCTGGAGGATCCACTTGAGACTCCTCCCAGGCATCTTCCAGAGTCTTTTGAGCCCTGTTTTTGGGATGTGAGATCCCGGGAAGCAGCCCCAGACTCGTCCACGGAAGCTTCCCGAGGGGTTTCTTCTTTTTTAGGAAAACTCTGTCCTCTGGGATCCAGCTGTGGCTCCTCCCAGGCATCTCCCAGAGTCTTTTGACTCCTGTTTTTGGATATGAGATCCCGGGAAGCAGCCCCAGACTCCTCCAGGGAAGCTTCCCGAGGGGTTTTTGTCTTTTTTGGGAAAACTCTTATCCTCCAGGATCCACCTGAGACTCCTCCCAGGCATCTTCCAGAGTCTTTTGACCCCTGATTTTGGGATGTGAGATCCCGGGAAGCAGCCCCAGACTCCTCCAGGGAAGCTTCCCGAGGGGTTTTTGTCTTTTTTGGGAAAACTCTGTCCTCCGGGATCCACCTGAGACTCCTCCCAGGCATCTCCCAGAGTCTTTTGAGCCCTGTTTTAGGGAGCTGAGATCCCGGGAAGCAGCCCCAGACTCCTCCAGGGAAGCTTCCCGAGGGGTTTCTTCTTTTTTATGGGAATACTGTGCTCCGTAATTCCGCTGTGGCTCCTCCCAGGCATCTTCCAGAGTCTTTTGACCGCTGTTTTCGGGAGCTGAGATCCCGGGAAGGAGCCCCAGACTCCTCCAGGGAAGCTTCCCGAGTCGTTTTTGTCTTTTTTAGGAAAACTCTGTCCTCCGGGATCCACCTGTGGCTCCCCCCAGGCATATTCCGGAGATTTTGACCCCTGTTTTCAGGATGTGAGATCCCGGGAAGCGGCCCCAGACTCCTCCAGGGAAGCTTCCCGAGGGGTTTCTTCTTTCTTAGGGAAACTCTGTCCTCCATGATATCCTTGTGGCTGCTTCCAGGCATCTCTCAGAGTCTTTTGACTCCTGATTTCAGGATGTGAGATCCCGGGAAGCAGCCCCAGACTCCTCCAGGGAAGCTTCCCGAGGTTTTTCTTCTCTTTTACGGAAACTCTATCCTCCGGGATCCACCTGAGACTCCTCCCAGGCATCTCCCAGAGTCTTTTGAGCCCTGTTTTTGGGATGTGAGATCCCGGGAAGCAGCCCCAGACTCCTCCAGGGAAGCTTCCCGAGGGGTTTCTTCTTTCGTAGGGAAACTCTGTCCTCCGGGATCTCCTTGTGGCTGCTTCCAGGCATCTTCCGGAGTCTTTTGACCCCTGATTTCGGGATGTGATATCCCGGGAAGCAGCCCCAGACTCCTCCAGGGAAGCTTCCTGAGGGGTTTCTTCTTTCTTAGGAAAACTCTGTTCTCTGGGATCCACCTGAGGCTCCTCCCAGGCATCTCCCAGAGTATTTTGACCCCTGTTTTAGGGAGCTGAGATCCCGGGAAGCAGCCCCAGACACCTCCAGGGAAGCTTCCCGAGGGGTTTCTTCTTTTTTAGGAAAACTCTGTCCTCTCTGATCCAGCTGTGGCTCCTCCCAGGCATCTCCCAGAGTCTTTTGACCCCTGATTTCGGGATGTGAGATCCCGGGAAGCAGCCCCAGACTCCTCCAGGGAAGCTTCCCGAGGGGTTTCTTCTTTCTTAGGGAAACTCTGTCCTCCGGGATCTCCTTGTGGCTGCTTCCAGGCATCTTCCGGAGTCTTTTGACCCCTGATTTCGGGATGTGAGATCCCGGGAAGCAGCCCCAGACTCCTCCAGGGAAGCTTCCCGAGGTTTTTCTTCTCTTTTAGGGAAACTCTATCCTCCGGGATCCACCTGAGACTCCTCCCAGGCATCTCCCAGAGTCTTTTGAGCCCTGTTTTTGGGATGTGAGATCCCGGGAACGAGCCCCAGACTCCTCCAGGGAAGCTTCCCGAGGGGTTTCTTCTTTCTTAGGGAAACTCTGTCCTCCGGGATCTCCTTGTGGCTGCTTCCAGGCATCTTCCGGAGTCTTTTGGCCCGTGATTTTGGGATGTGAGATCCCGGGAAGCAGCCCCAGACTTCTCCAGGGAAGCTTCCTGAGGGGTTTCTTCTTTCTTAGGAAAACTCTGTTCTCTGGGATCCACCTGAGGCTCCTCCCAGGCATCTCCCAGAGTATTTTGACCCCTGTTTTAGGGAGCTGAGATCCCGGGAAGCAGCCCCAGACTCCTCCAGGGAAGCTTCCCGAGGGGTTTCTTCTCTTTTATGGAAAATCTATCCTGGAGGATCCACCTGAGACTCCTCCCAGGCATCTCCCAGAGTCTTTTGAGCCCTGTTTTAGGGAGCTGAGATCCCGGGAAGCAGCCCCTGACTCCTCCAGGGAAGCTTCCCGAGGGGTTTCTTATTTTTTATGGGAACACTGTGCTCCGTAATTCCGCTGTGGCTCCTCCCAGGCATCTTCCAGAGTCTTTTGACCGCTGTTTTAGGGAGCTGGGATCCCGGGAAGGAGCCCCAGACTCCTCCAGGGAAGCTTCCCGAGGGGTTTCTTCTTTTTTAGGGAAACTCTGTCCTCCGGGATCCACCTGAGACTCCTCCCATGCATCTTCCAGTGTCTTTTGACCCCTGTTTTCGGGATGTGAGATCCCGGGAAGCAGCCCCAGACTCCTCCAGGGAAGCTTCCTGAGGGGTTTTTTCTTTTTTAGGAAAATTCTATACTCTGGGATCCACCTGAGACTCCTCCCAGGCATCTCCCAGAGTCTTTTGACCCCTGTTTTTGGGATATGAGATCCCGGGAGTCAGCCCCAGACTCCTCCAAGGAAGCTTCACGAGGGGTTTCTTCTTTTTTAGGGAAACTCTGTCCTCCGGGATCACCTTGTGGCTGCTTCCAGGCATCTTCCGGAGTCTTTTGACCCCTGATTTTGGGATGTGAGATCCCGGGAAGCAGCCCCAGACTTCTCCAGGGAAGCTTCCCGAGGGGTTTTTGTCTTTTTTGGGAAAACTCTGTCCTCCGGGATCCACCTCAGAGTCCTCCCAGGCATCTTCCGGAGTCTTTTGACCCCTGTTTTAGGGAGCTGAGATCCCGGGAAGCAGCCCCAGACTCCTCCAGGGAAGCTTCCCGAGGGGTTTCTTCTTTTTTATGGGAATACTGTGCTCCGTAATTCCGCTGTGGCTCCTCCCAGGCATCTTCCAGAGTCTTTTGACCGCTGTTTTCGGGTTCTGAGATCCCGGGAAGGAGCCCCAGACTCCTCCAGGGAAGCCTCCCGAGTCGTTTTTGTCTTTTTTAGGAAAACTCTGTCCTCCGGGATCCACCTGTGGCTCCCCCCAGGCATATTCCGGAGATTTTGACCCCTGTTTTCAGGATGTGAGATCCCGGGAAGCGGCCCCAGACTCCTCCAGGGAAGCTTCCCGAGGGGTTTCTTCTTTCTTAGGGAAACTCTGTCCTCCGGGATCTCCTTGTGGCTGCTTCCAGGCATCTCTCAGAGTCTTTTGACTCCTGATTTCAGGATGTGAGATCCCGGGAAGCAGCCCCAGACTCCTCCAGGGAAGCTTCCCGAGGTTTTTCTTCTCTTTTACGGAAACTCTATCCTCTGGGATCCACCTGAGACTCCTCCCAGGCATCTCCCAGAGTCTTTTGAGCCCTGTTTTTGGGATGTGAGATCCCGGGAAGCAGCCCCAGACTCCTCCAGGGAAGCTTCCCGAGGGGTTTCTTCTTTCGTAGGGAAACTCTGTCCTCCGGGATCTCCTTGTGGCTGCTTCCAGGCATCTTCCGGAGTCTTTTGACCCCTGGTTTCGGGATGTGAGATCCCGGGAAGCAGCCCCAGACTCCTGCAGGGAAGCTTCCCGAGAGGTTTCTTCTTTTTTAGGGAAACTCTGTCCTCCGGGATCCACCTGAGACTCCTCCCAGGCATCTCCCAGAGTATTTTGACCCCTGTTTTCGGGAGCTGAGATCCCGGGAAGCAGCCCCAGACTCCTCCAGGGAAGCTTCCCGAGGGGTTTCTTCTTTTTTAGGAAAACTCTGTCCTCCGGGATCCACCTGAGACTCCTCCCAGGCATTCCCCGAGTCTTTTGACCCCTGTTTTCGGGAGCTGAGATCCTGGGAAGCAGCCCCAGACTCCTCCAGGGAAGCTTCCCGAGGGGTTTTTGTCTTTTTTGGGAAAACTCTGTCCTCCGGGATCCACCTGAGACTCCTCCCAGGCATCTCCCAGAGTCTTTTGAGCCCTGTTTTAGGGAGCTGAGATCCCGGGAAGGAGCCCCAGACTCCTCCAGGGAAGCTTCCCGAGGGGTTTCTTCTTTTTTATGGGAATACTGTGCTCCGTAATTCCGCTTTGGCTCCTCCCAGGCATCTTCCAGAGTCTTTTGACCGCTGTTTTAGGGAGCTGGGATCCCGGGAAGGAGCCCCAGACTCCTCCAGAGAAGCTTCCCGAGGTTTTTCTTCTCTTTTAGGGAAACTCTATCCTCCAGGATCCACATGAGACTCCTCCCAGGCATCTCCCAGAGTATTTTGACCCCTGTTTTAGGGAGCTGAGATCCCGGGAAGCAGCCCCAGACTCCTCCAGGGAAGCTTCCCGAGGGGTTTCTTCTTTTTTAGGAACACTCTGTTCTCTGGGATCCACCTGAGGCTCCTCCCAGGCTTCTCCCAGAGTATTTTGACCCCTATTTTAGGGAGCTAAGATTCCGGGAAGCAGCCCCAGATTCCTCCAGGGAAGCTTCCTGAGGGGTTTCTTCTTTCTTAGGGAAACTCTGTCCTCCGGGATCTCCTTGTGGCTGCTTCCAGGCATCTTCCAGAGTCTTTTGACCCCTGATTTCGGGATGTGAGATCCCGGGAAGCAGCCCCAGACTCCTCCAGGGAAGCTTCCCGAAGGGTTTTTCTCTTTTTAAGGAAAACTCTGTCCTCCGGGATCCACCTGAGACTCCTCCCAGGCATCTCCCAGAGTCTTTTGACCCCTGATTTTGGGATGTGAGATCCCGGGAAGCAGCCCCAGACTCCTCCAGGGAAGCTTCCCGAGGGGTTTCTTCTTTTTTAGGAAAACTCTGTCCTCCGGGATCCACCTGAGACTCCTCCCAGGCATCTCCCGAGTCTTTTGACCCCTGTTTTCGGGAGCTGAGATCCCGGGAAGCAGCCCCAGACTCCTCCAGGGAAGCTTCCCGAGGGGTTTTTGTCTTTTTTGGGAAAACTCTTATCCTCCAGGATCCACCTGAGACTCCTCCCAGGCATCTTCCAGAGTCTTTTGACCCCTGTTTTTGGGATGTGAGATCCCGGGAAGCAGCCCCAGACTCCTCCAGGGAAGCTTCCCGAGGGGTTTTTGTCTTTTTTGGGAAAACTCTGTCCTCCGGGATCCACCTGAGACTCCTCCCAGGCATCTCCCAGAGTCTTTTGAGCCCTGTTTTAGGGAGCTGAGATCCCGGGAAGCAGCCCCAGAGTCCTCCAGGGAAGCTTCCCGAGGGGTTTCTTCTTTTTTATGGGAATACTGTGCTCCGTAATTCCGCTGTGGCTCCTCCCAGGCATCTTCCAGAGTCTTTTGACCGCTGTTTTCGGGTTCTGAGATCCCGGGAAGGAGCCCCAGACTCCTCCAGGGAAGCTTCCCGAGTCGTTTTTGTCTTTTTTAGGAAAACTCTGTCCTCCGGGATCCACCTGTGGGTCCCCCCAGGCATATTCCGGAGATTTTGACCCCTGTTTTCAGGATGTGAGATCCCGGGAAGCGGCCCCAGACTCCTCCAGGGAAGCTTCCCGAGGGGTTTCTTCTTTCTTAGGGAAACTCTGTCCTCCATGATATCCTTGTGGCTGCTTCCAGGCATCTCTCAGAGTCTTTTGACTCCTGATTTCAGGATGTGAGATCCCGGGAAGCAGCCCCAGACGCCTCCAGGGAAGCTTCCCGAGGTTTTTCTTCTCTTTTACGGAAACTCTATCCTCCGGGATCCACCTGAGACTCCTCCCAGGCATCTCCCAGAGTCTTTTGAGCCCTGTTTTTGGGATGTGAGATCCCGGGAAGCAGCCCCAGACTCCTCCAGGGAAGCTTCCCGAGGGGTTTCTTCTTTCGTAGGGAAACTCTGTCCTCCGGGATCTCCTTGTGGCTGCTTGCAGGCATCTTCCGGAGTCTTTTGACCCCTGATGTAGGGATGTGAGATCCCGGGAAGCAGCCCCAGACTCCTCCAGGGAAGCTTCCTGAGGGGTTTCTTCTTTCTTAGGAAAACTCTGTTCTCTGGGATCCACCTGAGGCTCCTCCCAGGCATCTCCCAGAGTATTTTGACCCCTGTTTTAGGGAGCTGAGATCCCGGGAAGCAGCCCCAGACACCTCCAGGGAAGCTTCCCGAGGGGTTTCTTCTTTTTTAGGAAAACTCTGTCCTCTCTGATCCAGCTGTGGCTCCTCCCAGGCATCTCCCAGAGTATTTTGAACCCTGTTTTCGGGATGTGAGATCCCGGGAAGCAGCCCCAGACTCCTCCAGGGAAGCTTCCCGAGGGGTTTCTTCTTTCTTAGGGAAACTCTGTCCTCCGGGATCTCCTTGTGGCTGCTTCCAGGCATCTTCCGGAGTCTTTTGACCCCTGATTTCGGGATGTGAGATCCCGGGAAGCAGCCCCAGACTTCTCCAGGGAAGCTTCCCAAGGGGTTTCTTCTTTCTTAGGAAAACTCTGTTCTCTGGGATCCACCTGAGGCTCCTCCCAGGCATCTCCCAGAGTATTTTGACCCCTACTTTAGGGAGCTGAGATTCCAGGAAGCAGCCCCAGATTCCTCCAGGGAAGCTTCCCGAGGGGTTTCTTCTTTCGTAGGGAAACTCTGTCCTCCGGGATCTCCTTGTGGCTGCTTCCAGGCATCTTCCGGAGTCTTT